>NC_133620.1:460365268-460400755 GCF_048593235.1 Sminthopsis crassicaudata
GCAGTCTCCTGAGGAGATTGCCTAATACTTATAAATATTTCACAATAAAGATCCACCCAGGGGCCCCATCCTCGCCACAGTGACATATAGAATGGCTTCCCCAATGGAGATGAGGTTCATTTTAGGAGATGTTGAACCTCCCCTATTTTGGGCATGCCCCACCAATCAAAGGTAAGGGAGAAGGAAGAAAAAGTATCTTCTCTCTCTTTTTCTGTCTTGGATGCCCAAGGCAAGCTCTGCTCAGTTTGTGGAACAGAAATTGTCATAGGATCCTAGAAATTTTATGACTCATGTAGAGATATGGAGAAAAAAACCACAATGATATGAGACATTAAAAGTCTCTTTCTCTCTGTCTCTGTCTCTGTCTGTCTCTCCTCCTCCTCCTCCTCCTCCTCCTCCTCCTCCTCCTCCTCCTCCTCCTCCTCCTCCTCCTTCTTCTTCTTCTTCTTCTTCTTCTTCTTCTTCTTCTTCTTCTTCTTCTTCTTCTTCTTCTTCTTCTTCTTCTTCTTCTTCTCTCTCTCTCTCTCTCTCTCTCTCTCTCTCTCTCTCTCTCTGTCTCTTGTCTTTCTCTGTCTCTCTCTCTCTGTCTCTCTCTCTCTGTCTGTCTCTCTCTGTCTCTCTCTGTCTCTCTGTCTTTCTCTCTGTCTCTGTGTCCCCCCCTCCCCGAAATACAAACCCACTCTACAGCCATGTATTCATCAATCTTGCACACAACAGCATAAATCATGTTTGGGTCAAAGTCTTCTAAGTGGAAGACCAAAAGGACTCTTATTTTCTTATTCCTCCAGAAGGCCCAGTTTCCTATTCCTTTTTTTTAAGAGCTTTAAGTGGGATTGAGAGCCCCAGAGAGGGTGGGGGAGAGGGGGGCAAGCGAATAGATTCCACCGGCTTACATGCAGCAAGCGAGAAAAATAACATGATTTCTGTCAGCCAGCCATCGGATACTATTTTGGGGCTCATTACAAGGCATCTCTTGTTTAACATGGCCTTTTTCTCTCTGCATTTCCTCCCTAGATCTGACCAGTGCTCTTGAAATCTCTGCAAATTACCTGCCTGGGCCTCATTATGTTGCAAAGGAGAGATTTCTTGTAAACACACAATACCTCAATCTCCGAGCCACCGAGGGCTTTAGGAACAGTAATGGGATGCAGAGTTGAAAGACATTTTCCAAGAGGGAGAATGTTGCTGCTGACATGTGAGTTTGCAAGGGGATATTCATTAACAGTCACTCTCCTTTTTCCCCGGCCGTCCTCCTCTCTCCTCCTTTCTTTCCATCTCTCTGTCACCAGGCTCTGACGGAGGCTACTCATTAAGCTCAGGAAGTTAACATTTCTGTTTCAACAGCTCACCAACGACAAGGGATTTGGAAATTGATTATCCCACTAAAATAGATGCACTTCATTCATTATAGATCTACACAGAGAGTCTGTCCGCAGCTCCTGTTACAGCTGTCTGGGTACAGGGATGGATATTCATTAGGTCCCCAGTGGAGGACTTGCTGCTTTGACCCTAGGGCTAATTTAAATTGAATATTTTAAAATTCCTGCAAATAACCAATTGTGTATGACATCCTTCCCCACCCACCTCCATTTTATCTATTTCCCCCCCTTAGGAAATAGAAGGCTGGAGGTGGGGAGGGAGGGAATAGGAGAGGAAGGAAGAGGGGGAAAGGAGTTATCCCCAAATCCTTCCAAAATGGAGACTACTCGGTCCCTCGCAAGTCAACAGAACTCATGGCGGGGAGGGAAGGACACAAAGATGTGTACAAAACATGTAATTATCAAGTGTTGTTATTGTACACACAAAAACACGCCTCCAGAAAGACTGGTAAAAACAATGCTTATAAAAGCAAGCAAGCAACTACTAAATATTTATTAAATATGTACTATACGTCGGGAACTCTGCTCGATTCTAGGAATATGAAGAAAAAATGAAACAATCCCTGCCCTCAAGGAGTCTGATTTCTATTGGAAGAATCTCCTTAGATGCAAAACACACACTCACATACACACATACAACACACAAACACATACATACTCACAGACACACACATTCACACACAACACACACAATACACACACTCACATACAACACACATACATACATACACACAACACACATACACACACCCACACACAACATACACAAACACACACTCACATACACACATACAACACACAAACACATACTCACATACACACACATTCACACACAACACACACAATACACACACTCACATACAACACACACACATACATACATACACACAACACACATCCACACACCCACACACAACATACACAAATACATACTCACATACACACATTCACACACAACACACACAGTGAACACTCACACACTCTCACACACACCCCCACACTCACACATATGCACATACACTCACACACACATACAGTTACACACTCACACACATACACACACTCACAACACTCACATACACACACACTCACATACACAAATACACTCATACACACTCACACACATACACACACTCACAACACTCACATACACACACACTCACATACACAAATACACTCATACACACTCACACACATACACACACTCACAACACTCACATACACACACACTCACATACACAAATACACTCATACACACTCACACACATACACACTCACACTCTCACACATGCATACACATATACTCACACACACATACACTCACACTCATACACACAACTTGGGGAGAGGACAGAAGCAGAGTGGGAGGTATTTCTGCCACCAATTGCCAGGGGAGAAGCACATTATGCTATTTGCTTCTAATATCCCAGGGAACCTTAAAAGCTTCGGGCGACCACAGGCCCAATGGTAAGAGATTTATCCGACATGTTTAACGTCAGTTGAAATGGTGGGAATGAAGTGTAAAGTGTTAGGCAAAGGGTGGAGAGGAGGAGGTTCAGAAAACTAGCGTCTCAGGAAGGTAGGGAACCGCCCTGTAGCTACACTGCCACAGGACAAAATGTTTCTGCCATTAGGCCCAAATCCCACACCGGACAAATTTCTGGGCTGCCTGGACCCTCAGACCTCAGAGCAAAGTCAGTTGCTTCCATCTTTGCAATCACTCCATTCCGTTCCCTGAAAACCCATGGGATATGTGGGTACCCTGAAGGGCAAGTCGCCAGCAGAGCGGGGCAGAGCTGAGGTCTCAGCAAGAAAAGGCTGGGGCTTCCCCTGCTGGTGCCCCTGAAGTGCTGAAAGACCCGGATGTCCTCCTCCCAGGAAGAGGGGGACTGGCGCTCAGGGAGCACTTGGGGAACTCGGCAGCAGGAGGTCTGACAGGCCCGGCCCACTCAGGGCAGATTCACCATTGGGGGGCTCCAACCTCTGAAAGGTCAGTCTATCTGAGAAGTCAAGGGTTCCTTAGCTGAACTCAGCATTAAGTGAGCATAAACATGTGAAAGTCTCCCAGGGCCCGTAAGGTTGGAGCCCCCCAGACGTGGTGGGCTCTGTCTAACCATGGCCCTCCACTCCCTTCCTCAGTGACTAAGCTCGCCAAGGGAGGACGCTTCTTGATGTGGACAGCCTTCCCATGTGGGTGGGTCATTATTCTTCCCCTTGGGCACGCCGTGGGGAATGGTTTGGCAAACCCATCCCACCGATGGCTTTTAAGTTTTCCCCATGAGTCAAACCCTCCAGACACTTGAGAGCTCTCAACTCATACAAACCCCATAAAATAAATAAAGTGGAAATGACATCATGTTCTAGTCAGCCTCCCTTGGGCAGAAATTCCAACCGCCCAGATGCCCAGAGTCTCGGAGAAGAGACGGATCTGTGACCTGGAGAAGGGCACAAGCTCTCTGGGCCTGCTCCCCAATGCCACTTTTGTCTTCCCTGCCATAACCTGGCAATGGGGGACCTTCCGGGCCCGCTCCAAGAGCTCAGACACAAGCTGTTCTCCATCTCTCCCCATAACTAAACCAAAGGAGAACCTTTAAATTGTTTTCACCATTTCTCCTCTTACTCTGTGTTTGTAAGGGGTCACAGTCTGTTTACACCCACTGGGGCCCTCTCTTTGGACCAACTCCACTATAATTCCTCTCTGTTCTTACATAGAGCATCCTGCCATCTTCCCCTCCGTTCTTGGACTACTTACTGTGTCTCCTGACCTTTCTTCTCAAAGAATTCCTCTCTCTGCTCCAGACAGCTCAGACTCCACCTTCTGCCCACAGTCCTTTCTCAAACCGTGAGAACCTTCTCTCCCTAACTAACCTGCATTATCACTCACCAATAAGCATTTATTAAGCTCTTATGACATAACAGGCATTGTGTCAATGATACATGAGAAAGGGGGAGAGGGGAAGCTGCCTTGTATATATTTTACATATATTTGTTTGTATTTATTGCCTTTATATATACATTTACTGTTTCCCCCTATAGAATAAACTTCTTTAAGCTACAGAATGTTTCTTTTTGCCTATTTGTATATCAGCATTTAGCAAAGCACCTGACACTCAGGAAGTACTTAATAAATACTTGTAGCCTGATATTCTAAACTGCCAACGTATTGTAGTACCAACTCTGTACTGATTTTTAAATATTGCTACACAATGCTACACAAATAACCATTAATATCACTGGCAATTTGTGTGTGTTGGTGGAGAATGTGGGTGCCATTTTTTAAAATACCTCTTGTTAATCAGTCTAGGGAAACATCTTTAAACTTCAGTTGCCAAAGGAGCTCTCCCTCGTGGGAGAGTCTTATCTCAGATCCTGAAGACCCCTACAATTAAATTCATATGCAGAAAGACTAAAGGTGGTTCACCACCCCAACCAACCAAGGTCCTACAGCAAAGGTCGGTCGATACAGCCTTGGCCTTTGAGTTACTCCTTAAAGGGGAGCACAGAATAAGTGACCAAGGTGGCGTCCTACACTAGTAGTCACGGGGTGCTGATATCCCCACCTACTTTTATTCATCTTCTCAAAACTGACTTTTCTACTATAACTCATGTGATTTCCAAGTGGTCTTTATTCTATTTTCCATAGAATGGCCCTGAACACTACCAACTAATTTTATGCTGAATTCCGAGTTAGAAGGAAGGAGCACAAAGGATTTGCTTCCAACATCTGATAAATGTCTCCGAACAAAATTTCATTTGTTTCTACATCTCTCCTCTCAATCATAGGCTTTAAAGGTTTGATCTGAGGAGAGAAAATGAATCAGATACACCTAAAAGAGCCTTTACTCGGAACTACTTTTGCTGCCGGCTATCCAAGTGATCTTCAGTAAGACTTTCACAATCTCCTCCACTTTCTTCATATGTAAAATGAGATGGTTTGACCATATTGCCTCTGAGGTCCCGGCTGGCCCAGATCTAGGATTCTATGTGATTTCCTCATAGTTTTAACCACAAGAAATATCTATTATAATGCTACCCCTGGAATTTTGATTACAGGTCTCCACCCTTCCCTTGCCTGTGACATTCTGGGAGTATGAATCAAAGCTGTTAGCTCGAGGATTGTTGGATGCTTTTTCTCTTATGTTAAAGCTATAGAGAATTCCCCACTTCATTGCTTTGTACTCAGGTGCTTTTTCTCATGATGGAAAAGTTGACTATTGCACTATTAAATCAACTTTTCTGGTCTTACTAAATAGCAAAGTAAAAAACAACTTCAAACTCCTGAGTGGCTTTCAGTCGCCAATGTTATAGGCCCAACATCATAAATCTACCTGAAAAGGGTCAGGGGAATGGAATAAAGGGAGAAATGATTTTGGATGGAGCCCTGAGTGATTGGGGCTTATTTTTTTTGAGGGGGGGGGGATTCATTTTAACTTACGTCACTAAGTCTTTCCCTGGAGCTGGTCCTATGGAATCCCTTGGATTCTCCGCTGGCGCTCTCGCTGTCGCTGTCTCGGCAGCTGTTCTGTCCTGGCTTGAGCTGAAAGAGAAAATTGACAAAAAATTTAATCTCAATAACCACTTACTCTGATCGATAGGGTTCTCGCCATCTTGGGTTTTTTTTCCCCTTTGAGAATAGAGAACACTGATTTTTGTTTTCAGTTTTAATTTTTATGTACTCCTAGGGCCTAGAATATCATAATCTGTTCCTCACAACTCCCATCCTCCTGGTTCCCTCGTCAGATCAGGAGAATCCATTTGTCCTGCCCAGTCATGACCAAGCACTAACTACATGAAACATTTTGTGGCTTCCTCTTCCCTACATGGCCCACCCATATAGAAGAAACAAAACTTTGCTTTGGATTTTTTGGTCCATACTTATCATTTGAATGTTGTTCATTAATTTTTTTTAAATGCCCTTAAGAATGAAATTTTTATAAGGTTTTGTCTACACTGCAGAGACACACTATCAGAACCAATTCCTAGATTGAAGCTTTATTTTTCTTCCATGCCAATAGATGTCACTACTTATAACTTTCCCTCAGACAGCTTATCTCTCTATAGTGGGCAGCAACAATTAAAGGCAGCTAGGTGGAAAGATCATTTGAATTCAAATTCTAACAGACATTTACCAGTGGGTTGGCTCTGAGCAGATCACTTAACTTCTCACTGACTTAGTTTCCTCATTTGTGAAATGAGAATAATATTAGCAATTAATTATGAAAGACAGTCTCTCCAAGAGACTTTAAAGCTGCTCTATAAGGTGGATATAATTGTCACCATCATGATCAATATTAGTAACAAATGCATGACAAAGTAATTTCATATAAGTAAACTTCATCCCAACAATGGGAGAATCAGGGCAGATATTAATATTGCCGCATTGAATATAAGGATATGGAGATAAAGATTCCATTTTTGAATGTCACAGAATTAAGACAAGAACCCAACAGGGTCTCTACTGCTTTTTTCTATTTCTCAACATTCATCCTTATTCATGATTTCTTTATATCTGCTTTAGTATAAAATCAATGAAAATACAATCTTCTTCATTCAGTAGGCGTCTAATAATTGGCTTTTAAATTCATCCTCTCTAGCAGGAAAGGGACATTGGAAGAGACATTATGGAGGTCAAGCTGGAGAAGAAGCTAAGAGTTCGGCTGAGTTTTCGCAATTCTGCAGAGAAATCTACATTCAGTTCGGAATTACTGAATCACCATGACTTGGCTCTCCCCATACACCTCCACCCCACATTCAACGCGTATAAGTAAATTCTGGAGGTTTAGTTCAAGTCTTTTGATGTTCTTAAGTGATGATGGAGGCAGGATCAAAAACAAGCAAAGTATGTCAAGCAGTGTCTGGTAAGTAACTTCACTTCCACAGCCCTGAAGGGAGTTCCTCTATTACCTGACCAAGGGCCAAAAGGAGGATAGTCAACAAAGCCCAGAGCTGCCAAGGAGGCAACTCCATACTTCATCATATGCCATTTCTACAAAGCAAAAAGGTTTCACTGAAAACCCTTCAGAAAGCTCTCTATAATCCCTTCTCCCCACCTCTCTCATCGCTCCAAAGCCAAGCTCAAGTTTAAAGGAAATTTAGGATTTTAAGCTGTCAAAAAGCTCAGTGTTTCCAACTAATGCTCTGACTACCCTAAGCACCAGAGCTAAGCCACAAGATTTTACATAAAGGAACTTTTCATTTCTCATCCAGTGCCTTCATTATCAAACTAGCTTCAATCATCAGATGCAATTCAAATCAATCCAATGAAACAAGCATTTATTAACTGCCTCTGGAGCTATAAAGATACAAAAGTTATTTGAGTGCTCTGGGAGCTTACTTTCAGGAGGGAATACCCCCCAAAAGTAAATCTAACCACAAAAAAATCCAAAAAAGAAGAAAAAAAGAATCATATGTATAAAAAGCTATAGAGCAGCTGTTTTTGTAATAATAAAGAATTAAAAGTAAGGATGTGGCCAGAGCTAAGGGGGTGGCTGAAAAATGATTGTGTATGAAGGAAATGAAATATTATTTTGCCCTAAGACACAAAGAAAAAGACCGACCTGGATAAACTTATTAAAACTTCTATAAACTGATACAGACTAAGGTGAGAAAAAGCAAGAGAACAGATTGAACAATAATAACAACGTTGTAAAGACGAATAACTGTGAGAGACATAAGAACTCAGATCAACACAGTAACCAAACACAATTTCAAAGGATCCATGATGAAGTAATTCTCCCCACCATCTGAGAAGAGATGAACTCAAATCACACATACATTTTCAGGCACAATCAATTAAAGCACTGATTGTGCTTAATTACACATATTTAATAGGGGGGTCCTAACACCTCTCCCCCCCCATCCCCATTTCATGAGGGGGAGAGAGATGTGACAAGGAAGAAGTGCTGGAGGTTGGGGGTGGGTGGGAAGGGAGAGAAGAAAGAAGAATCTCATTAAAGCACTTTTTAAATGTACAGGAGAGAACAGAATTAAGGCCAGAAGGAATCAGAGCCAAGAAGACAAGCTTTGATGAATTTATTACATACTTGAAAAGCAAGCTCTCCATAACAAGGATTTGACATTTCATATAAAAAATAAAAAGTAAAAAGTAATTTTTACAAAATAATTTGGAGATAGAGAAATGGGGTAGATATTTGAGTTTAACGTTCAAAAGAGATTGGGAATCCAAGAGGTGAAGGTGAGAAAGGAGAGCATACCAGGTATCCTGCAGAACTGAATTCAAGCTAATATTTCCCACACCCACCTGTCACCTCACCCCCTTGACCCCAGTTTATGTTGTTCACTCTCTCTTATTACTTCCTTCTCTTTCACCTCATCTTTCTCTTCTCCCTTTGTCTCTCTGTTTCCATCTCTGTCTCATATGAACTTCTTACACTGGTTTTTTGTTTACTTTGTGGAGTCTGGATTCCAATTAGCATCTTCAAAAGGCCCTCCAAGGGCAACGCCCACACAACAACAATGAAGCTTGAAACAAATGGATGAATCATTTTAAATTTTTTTTTAATTTTGTTAATTTTGTTTGCTCTTGTTTCTTTTATATAAAACAGAAATAGAAGGGTGATTGGAGATTCATCCATTACTACCAGAAATGACTAAAAGTTATATCACCAGGCTTGCTGCTCAGTGTTGATTGGGCCAAGAAAGTTTAGACTCCATTCAACCTAAACTAAAACCTCATGCCTACCAAATACCTAAAAATGTAAGATCTCATCAGAAGTATATACTAGAAGTTCATTATCCTTTGTCAACAAAGACAACAAATTTCTAACTACAATAACAGACCTAAAAGTATTATTGAGAATTCAAAATATAAAGTTTACTGGAACTGTAAAATTGACACTGACAAAATGGGAGGCCACAAGAGTACCTTTCAAACATAGCATTAGTACACCTAAAAAAGAATGACATTTTAAAGTAACATCCTATATTGAAAACTGACAATCTCCAAGCCATGCATGATGTAAAACTCAGAAAATAGGGACCTTGTGTAAGAAATCAAAACCATATGGGAAGAGGAAGCAGTATATAGCATGTCCGTCATCCTGCCAATTACAGAAGTCAGCTGGCCCAAAGATGGTTTCTCCATCCCGCTACAACCATTCCATTACAAAAATCAATTATTTTATCAAGTAGCACAAGAATCAGCTAGTCAATAAACAGAAAAGGGAAAAAAATAAGATCTCTACCTCTCCCAGAAAAAGTCTATCTCAATTCCCTACAAAATAGAGATGAGAAAAAAAATTAATACAATGATACAAAAAATAATGGTAAGGAAAGCCAAATACTCTTAGGACAAAGGCCTATTATTCCATCAAACAGGAGGGAAAAAGATAATACGTACACATTATTGAATCTGTCTAATGTAATTGGAGGTGATTTGCCTCAAGATCTCTAAGACAACCAAGATTCAAAAATGGAGGAGTTTACACTTCACCCCAGTGAGTGATATCTCCAAGAATTCACCCCCAAACAATCAACAATAGAATACCAAATGAACGGTTACAAAAAAAAAAAAAATTGGTAGTAGCACTTCAGAGCCAGACCACTGTCACAAAAATATCTTAAAGACCCCCAATTGAGTGATGAATGCATGTTATTCAAAAAAAAAAATCAGCCACATAAGACTGCAGGCTATAAAAATTTAACACTTACTGAACAGCCAGCAAGAAATAATGTGGTGGCTAGAATTATAAATTAAAAGATCTATATTTTTTTCATGGAGCGACAGAAAACAAATCACCATAGTAGAAATGAGGCCTCAAATACACTTAAAAACTCACCAAAATATTCTACTAGAACCAATTATAAAAGACCAAAATGTTGTCCAGAATTGCCCAGAAAGAATCATGCTGGACTCTACCTATTACATCACACTGATTCTCATAGAAAGTAAACAAAGCTTAGAAAAAAACCCAGGATTTTTCACTGTGGTTAGAAATCTTCCAGCCTCTTGTGGGTAGCAGAGGAAGCCTGTCTCTGTTCTGCATTAGGTTTCAGGGTCAACACATCCCCGGGTCAGTGGGATGCTGATCTAATCACACAATTAATAGTCTTTAATGGGCAGCCAGGAAAATTGGGATCATTGTTTTCACTGCCGTTGATGAGCACCCAACAAACTGCAGCCAACAGAGCCCAGGGGAGAGAGGAGAGGGAAAAGAAAAGGGAGGGAAAAGAGAAGCCCAGCAGGTGTCATTTTTCTGCAAAACAATTTTTAAAAAGAAAGAGGAGATGGCCAAGAAATCTGAGCCTGGACCTCAAAAAGAACAATGTGAACAATGCAAGGCAATCCACAAGTAAGCCCAAGAGTTATCGCTTTCCCTGATTTAATGTTTCAAAGCCATGTTTTTTTTTTTAAATCATTCCATTTTGTTGAAGATTTTTTTTGGGAGGGGCAGGTGAAGAAGATTCTAACTAGAGTACACTGCATTTAAGTGGTAGTAAGAAGAAAAAAAAGAAAATTTCAAACCTAGTTTTTGAATTTTATTTAATAAAGTTCTATACAATCAATCACTAGCATTGATTAAGCATCTATATGGTAGGCACTGCAACAAGGGGATAGAGTTACAAGTATAAAAAAATGAAACCCTACTCAAAATGAATGTACATTTGAATGGAGGACATATCAATATAAGTATATGTTTATGATTTTGGGGGGGCTCTATGATAAGAAGATTCTTTCCCCCAATGCTTGATAGGTCAATCAACATTCAATATTATTAAGCACCTACTCTGTGTGTGCTAATAAGCACTGGGGACACAAAAGAGGCAAAAGACAGCCTTCTGCCCTCAAGGAGTTTATCGTCTAATGGGGAAAATAACTTGTAAACAAATATATACAAAGCAAGCTAAATTCAAGATAAATAGAACTTAACAAAGGGAAGGCACTGGAATTAAGAGTTGGAGAAGACTTCTGTAGAAGTTGAGATAAAGTCAGGAAGGTCAGCAGTCAAAGCAGAGGAAGAAGAGCATTCTGGGAAAATGCCAAGAGCTGTCTTAAGTGTCACTTGAAGAAAGACTATGTTTTGGGAAGTGGGATATAAAAGGATAGGAAAGGTAGCAGAAGTGTAGGTTATGAAGGGCTCTGAATGCTAAACAGAACATTTCATATTTACTTCTGGAGGCAAGAGGGAGACCTAGGAATTTACTGAGTAGGGATGGGACACCGTTGGACTTGCACTTTGGGGCTGAATGAAGGATGGATTGGAGTGAGAAGGGACTTGAGGCAAATAGACCCACTCCCAGCTAATGAAATAATTGAGATGTGAAATGATGTGAGCATGGCACTAGTAGGATGATAATGTTAGAAGAGCGAGTATTCAAGAGATGCTGCAGCGGTGGAACTGACGAGATGTCAGGAAAGTGGAATTGACAAGAAATGTTGCAATGGTGAAACTGACACGAGATGATGAAGTAAAATTGACAAGAGATGCTGCATCGGTGGAACTGACAAGAGATATTGGGAAAGTGAAATTGACGAGAGATGCTGCAATGGTGGAACTGACAAGAGATGTTGGGAAAGTGAAATTGACAAAAGATGCTGCAATGGTGGAACTGACACACTTTGGCAGCTGATTGGATATGAGGATTGAGGGAAGGTCAAGAAGGGATGCAATCCTTTGAACAATTTTTTCCATTAATGCTTAACTCCCAAATAAAACTTATAAAGTACTCCCTCCTTACTATCATTATAATTGAACGGGTCACACTTGTGGTTTAAACAGTCTCCAAAACAAGATCCAGCAAATACAAGTCTTTGCATAATAAAAGGGAAAAACTGACCCCTCCTTAACACTACTTTTCCACTAGCACCCAAGATACATATATTCAGCTCAATATATTCATGGTATCCCTGAGTAGAAAGGGACAATAAAAATGAAGAAGAAAAAACAAAAAACAAAAAACAAAAAACAAAAAAAAACAAAACAAACAAAAAAAAACCAGAAAGTGGCACACATCAACTTTTTTTTTCTATTTTTACTTTTTTTTTTTTTTAAAGTTCACTAACATACTGTAAAGATACTTTCCTTAGGAGCACAGAAGTTTGATCCGAGACTCTGAGCTGTTCATCAGCAAAGTCATAAATGTAATAAGTAAGACATGTCTCTTTCAGATACCGCTGAGCTCAGTGTGAGAAACATGTAGGGATAAACTGCTCAAGGGGACACAGAGAAAGATGGAGATACTGAGCTGGGTTCTCTAGGGGCTGCTCAAGCTGGCAGCACTGGTTAGTTATTTCTTTCTTTGAAAGAACTAGGAAAATTAGACTTTTTTTTTCTATGAGAAAAATAATACCCAGATGCTTGCCAAAATGGACCGCAATAGTCATTTTAAAAAAGTGAGCTAGACCATTTTGCTCTGATTTTTTCTCCCAAAATGATATACAGAAACATGTAAAAATGAATGTACAAATATAACCTAAAAAAATTAAATTTTTTTTAAAAAGTAAACTCGAAAATCATCAGATATATACATTTCCATGTACAAAGAAGGGCAGAAAAAAAGAGGCATTTGGATGAAAGTATGGCCATATAATACATAAGTTACTTTGTTTAATACATATTAATAATAATACTGACACTGCCTTGCTTCTCAGTGTTTCCTTTTAAAATTTCCTTCTCTTCTCTGGATATTTTTAAATGTTTCATTGAAATTTTTCCTCTTCTTCTTAAACATCCCTCCCTACCACTCCCCCCTCCAAACAAAAACCCTCCCTTTTAACAATTGAGTATAATCAAGCAAAGCACATTAGTAATTGTCTTAATCATGTCTGAAAATGTATGGTTTATTCTGCATTTAATTCCATCTCCTCTGCACTCACAAGATAAGAAGCATGATTTATAAAGTCTTCTGGATACCTGAAGATGAGCCTTTTCTTAAAATCTTCTTTTAATCAATCAGTAATAAATAAGTGTGCTAGATATTGAGAACAAAATAAGGAATTCCTCTTCCTGAAAGAACTAACATTGTGCTCATAAAAAATGAATGAATTAATAAATAAGTAAATGAGTGAATAAACATACAAAAAATTTCACATAAATAGCAAAAAGTATTTTCAAGTCAAGAAATTTGGAAAGGAATTTTGCTTTAAAGGAAACTCGGGATCCTAATAAGTAGAGATTAAGAATCACATGCAAGGTATAAAATATGCTCTGAGCAAACGAATGGATGTGAATGGTAAAAAAAAAAAAAACAAAAAAAAAAAAAAACAACACATAGACAACAGGAAGCTTCCATTTGGTCTGAATCATTGTGTATAATATGTATGTAGAGGAGTAAGGGCCGATGATGTTCAATTAAATGAGAAAAACTAGAGATTGCAAATAGTATTAAATATCAAAAGCAGCAGTTCTCCAACTTTTGGGTCTCATGATCCCTCTATAATCTTAGAAAATTATTGAAAACACTGTCCCCAAAAAGCTTTGGTTTATGTGGGATTATATCTAGTGATATTTACCATATTAAAAATTAAAATATTTTAGGGTTATCACAAACATAAGTTTGCTCTTTGTGGATCCCCTGAAAGCACCTCAGCAACTCCCAGGGAATAATCTCTGTACTATTCTTTAAAAACCACTTTCAGGAGGCAATGAGGACCACTAAAATTTAGTAAGCAAGGGAGTAAATTGGTCAGAATATCAGTTTGATATCTGGCTGGAGAATGTACTGGAGAAGGGAGAGATTACAGACACAAGAAGTTTTCAAGAAAAGGCTATTAAAATAGCCCCAATGAAACATGATGACAGGTTAAACTACAGAGCTATCATGTGAATGGAGGAAAAGGGTTGCACATGAGGTATTGTTACACAGTTGTAATTGACTGGTTGTAAAGGAGAGAAAGTAAGATCTCATTTTTAGATTATGAAATTTCGTGGCTGGAGGAATAGCAGAGCCCTCAACAGAAACATGTATTCAACCTATTTTAATCTGGATTAGTAATGCCTGTATCCCAATAACGATAAAGGTGTTAGTAAAATTTAAAGTCCTTCTTGTGTGATATGCTTATTGTTAACAACATCACAGAAAAGTGAAATGAATACACCGAAGTCACACAGGAAGTCAGGGGGCAGAGTCAATATTTTCATTGGTGCTCCTTGAGTCCAAATCTAAGGTTATGCAACTCTCTTTCCCCCAATTCTTTATCAGGATGAATTCTGAACAAGACGTGTTCCTAAAATGAATCCTAAGATGTCAAGCTAAACTCTGATAATGTAGAATCGTTTTCTCTTCTTTAAAAAGAAACAAAACATCTATGATTTAATGAAGTGAAAACTTTTAAAAGCTTCTTTTGCTTTCTTTGTTTGCAAAGGGGAACAGGCTGCCTGACACAATTCACTGAAGAATCCTTGGGTTCAAATGTATCAGAAATTAAGAAGAGAACATTTATATGTCACCCCTGTTTATCAGAACCCATTTAATAGGTTAACTGAGGTATACCTATGATGTGAAGAACATATAATCCTTACTACAAAGTGATTTTAAATATATATATATATATATATATATATATATATATATATATATATATATATATATATATATATATATATAATTACCAACTAAGTCAAGAAAAGTATGTTTAGGACATTAGAAATGCAATGGCAAGACTTTGTTGACTAAGGAAGGAGGACCAAAAACTCAGCAAATTTCAATGTTTTCTCTTACCTATGTCTATTATTCCTCAAAAGTTTATATTTATTTATAGCTCTTAGTTCTTTGCATGCAAGTTTACACATAGATACAGAGACCTCGCTATCCTAAGCTGGAAGTAATTACTATAAATCAATAGAAAAGTGAATTGGGCAAAATTTTCCATGGAGTTCACGCCAATTTTTAATATACTTTGGATATAACAGTCTATAAAAGATTCCAAAATGTTCCTTCCAAAACATTACAAGATTTCAAAAAAAAATCAAGTCATCATCAAAATGGGGTGTTTTTATAAGTAAGGCACAGAACAGAACAGAAAGTGGTAGCCACTAAATGAATGCTTATTGAAATGGATGTTCAAATCTTCTGTTTTAGTCTATGTCAAGGCAATCCATAAGGATTTGAATTCTTGAAGGTAGAAGTAACTTACAGTGACAGAAACCAGAGATTTGTGGTCCCTCCTCCATTGGAAACTCTCAAGTCAACTCACCTACTTAATTCATATCAATCACATCTTTCTTGCTATTTAGCTAATAAGAGTCAATGTGCTTACAATTGCTTAGCAATGTCAATGGTATTTCCATCAAAACACTCAATAAATAACTTCTTAAAAACGTATTGAATTTAGAAGAAAAACAACTCAAACACAGAGTAGTAGAAGAACTCGAGGTGTGGAGTAGACCTGGACTGGAAGCTCAAAGATGCTCTTTACTTGGTGCAAGATTTTTGGTCCAATCATTTTTTTTCTCTGGGGTTTAGGGTTTCTTCATCTATAAAAAGAAATGTCTGAATTAAATGATTCTAAGACCCAGCTATAGATTTCCTAAAACTCTCTTAAATTCATTAATCAATAAACATTTTAAAAGTGTCTGTTTTGTGCCAAGTGCCAATGCTTAGTGGTGGCAGAGATTAAAAAAAATAATGAAACCATCCCTGCTCCCAGTGAGCTTACATCTGGGGTGGGGATATAATCATCAATGTAGCTGCAGTGGAGAATGACACAGAACCATCCTTGCTTATTCTAGGATCTCATAAGCACTTGAAAGAGATGATTGCTTATAATGACGAAGACTCAGTGGAACTTTATAACCTGGAATTAATTACATTTTCCCTGGTCTCTTTGTATTAGAATATGTGTCTCTCACTCTGTCCATCTGTCTGATTAGGAAATAAATAATCTTCCTATGCCTAATTATTAAATATTTTTCTATCATCCTCTTATATGACCCTTGACTTAAATGACAACAACCTGTCCATCCTTCTTTTCCAAAGAGACCAATGACATCACAGGTGATGTCTTGAGTTGACCGTGAACTAGATTTAATTCAGACAGAGCTGTACAAAGTCATCAGCTTCAGGCTCTTTTCCTGTGTCACTGAAGGCCAGCTGTAGGACAAGATTACTGGGGATAGTGCCGTGGAGGAAGATGCTAGAGAGGTTCACCTTCACGGCCACTTGAACAAATTGTTCTCATTGGCCTATTCACATGCCCGGGGTAGACATCCCCTTAATTCACTCCCAGTTTGGAGACTGATTGGTTCCCGCCAACCTGATTTGGCCCATCTGCTGAGAAGAGAAGATCCATATATTAAGCAACATGAATAACCAAAAAGCTTAGAGGAAAATGATTCTGACCCTATTAGAAGTGGTCAGATTCACCCCAAAACTAAATCCAGTCACCAATGACACACAGGAGTTAAGAGCAGAAAAGTCCCTAAGAGAAAAGGGGCGATGGGAGTCCTATAACTCAGTCCAAAAGTGAATATATATTAAATAAAGAATAAATAGAAAGAGAGAAAAAATACAAGATAGATAATAAGGGAGGGTATTAGTATTTGTGAAAATCAAGGCAGGTTTCATAAAGAAGGTGAAAGTTGAACTGTACCGTGAATAACAAGAAAGATTCTATGGTTGGGAGTGAGGAAGAAGTGAATTCCAGACATGAGGGATACCTAGTGCAAAGTCAAAGAGATGGAAAGTGGGAGACAGACAGACTGACTTGCGATGTACAGAGAGAAGAATATATAGCTTTTAAAGTAAGATTAAAAGGCATTGGGTGGGTGAGCTGAGACTAAAATCAAAGACAAAGCATGTGGCTTCCCAACTAAGTCAGGCTACTAAATGGTGACCCTTCTGATGTCTGTGTCAAGGGCTTTGAACCCTCACTGAAACACATGTAGCTTGATTATAAATAAATACATATTCCCTGGAAACTGGAATTAAAATACTGCATTCATGTTCATTACATGCTTCTCATTATACCTTCCTTATGTTTTAACAAAGGTGACCAATTGTTTAATCTACTATTGGTCCTAGGAATGGATGGACCAACTTTCACATCTCTAGTAGAAAGGAATAGGATTGATTATTTGGCTCAAAAGGATAACAACTCATCAGCTGTGCCCCATTCCAAGTAGTCTGGGCAGAACTAAATTCCCCAGGATCCAGTCTCAAATTGGATCAATTCCCTTTCTGGATCACGTCGAGAGAAGAAAAATGTGACAGCAGGACTTGATGGAGGCCCAATCTGGAGGGAATGTGCAATTCAGACAATGGCCCTGAGCCACCAATAGCTAATCAAAAAACTCACGTATTTTAGGCATCCTTAGAGTGAGTCTGTCACAAATTGCCAAAGAACAGTGGGTGAAAAGTCCAAACAAAAGAGGAAGAAAAAAAATACTAATTGCAACCAAGGCTTATTTGTAAGAGATCTAATCTATTACTAATTTATTCAAAACAATGGGGATCAGGCCATATATTTAATAAGGGAGAAAAGATCAGAGGGTTTATTACTGTTCAGTTATTTTAGTCCCATTTTATACTTTCTTTGTTTGTTTTTTTGGCAAAGATACCAGAGTAGTCTGTCATTTCCTTGGGTTTTTGTTTTTGTTTTTGTTTGGCAGATACCAGAGTAGTCTGTCATTTCCTTCTCCAGCTATTTGACAGATAAGACAACTGAGGCAAATGGGATTCAGTGATTTTCCCAGAGTCCCTAGTTAGTGTCTGAGATAATATTTGAACTCAGGTCTTGGTGATTCCTTGCTTCCACTGCACCAGCTAGCTGCCAAGCATTTATTAAGTACCTACTATGTGCCAGGAATTGTGCAAAAGACTACACAGATAATATCTCATTTAATTCACACAACAATCAGGAAATATTTGGCCAAAACAAACAAACAAACAAAAAACTATAGTAGCTGATTGTAATTCATCTTTTATTTTATTTTTATATGTATATGCATACTTAGTAAATTCTCAATTTCCATCCCCTATTCATATTGAATAGAGAATTAGCCTGAAAGTCAAAAATTACCTAGATTCAAGACTCATCTCTGACACGTGCTATGTGAAATGGCTTCTAGTGGCACAGGCAAGTCTATATTTTAAGTATTTTATTTATTTTTTTAACAATAGCTTTTTATTTTCAAAACACATGCAAAGATAGTTATCAATATTCACCCTCACAAAACCCTGTGTTCCAAATTTTTCTCTTTCCCTTCTCCCACACTTCCCCTAGACAATAAATAATCTAATAAAGGTTAAATATGTGCAATTCCTCTATACATATTTCCACAACATTTATTATGCTGCACAAGAAAAATCAGAATAAAAAGGAAAAAAGTAAGAAAAAAAGCAAACAACAACAAAAAGGTGAAAATACTATGCTATGATCCACATTCACTTCTCATGGTCCTCACTTCTGGATGCAAATGGCTCTTTCCATTCCAAGTCTATTGGAATTGCCTTGAATCTCCTCATTGTTGAAAAGAGCCAAATCTATCATAGTTGATCATATATTTTTGTTGTTACCGTGGACAATGATCTCCTGGTTCTGCTCACTTCACTCATCATTAGTTCATGTCAGTCTCTCCAGGCCTCTCTGAAATCATCCTGCCAATCATTTCTTACAGAACAATAATATTCCATAATATTCATATCCCATCACTTATTCAGCTATTCCCCAACTGATGGACATCCACTCAGTTTCCAGTTTCTTGCCACTACAAAAAACGCTGCCACAAACATTTTTGCACACGTGGGTCCTCTCTCTTTTTCATGATCTCTTTGGGATATAGACTCAGTAAAGACACTGATGGATCAAGGGGTAGCCCCCTTTGGATAGCCCTTTAGCCCATTAACTTTTGAACATGGATGGATCTGCATTGATAGAAGGCTTCCTTCACCAGAAGGATCTATGTGCCCATAAAACCCCAGGTCTGGCCCCTGGGCCCTGACTGACTAGAGATTACTAAGAACCAGGGTGGGGACTAAAAGGTCTGGGCATCCCTACCTTAGGCAACAAGAAGAGGGAAGGACAGAAGTGGCTGCTCATCCTAGAAGGGACCAGACCAAGATATGGTAAGTCATGAGCTCCGTGAGCCAAAAGCATTACCACTGTAGTGCTGCCAAGTCAGATTGGGGCCCGTCCTTTGTGAATTAGACACCGTGGTGGAAGCATCTGCACAGAATAGCCCCTGGCCAGTGGCTAATGCTCGCTGTACACTTGTTTAATCAGAAAACATTTATAAATTGGCATCCTTTGCCTAGCCCTGTGGATTCTGTTTTCCCTCCTATGCCTTTGTTCCAATTAAGCCATGGTCTACAAAGGCAAAATGATGAAATGTACAGTTGCTCTTTGTAAAATAACATTAAAGAATTAAGGATTAGGTTGTGAGTTTTCAGGGGGGTAAGCAGATGGAGAAATATTATCTAGTTTTTACTTATATCAAGTGTTCATCTTCTTATGATGCTGTTCTGAGTTTTCCATTTGGGTGGGAATAGAAGAAAGAAAGAAAAATAAATCCAAAGTATTTATCTCCTTCCACACAAACACAGCATGAAAGGAATCCAGCCCTGCTGATTCTGAAAGAGACAGACTTAGAGCACGTGGGTGGGGAACTGTCAGCCACCTGTTAACAGAGGGATAGCTTGATAATGCAACCAGCTTTGGAGATAACATCTTTCACAGGGTTGAGAGGACGGTGGCAGGAAAGGGGCTAGAGAAGGAATAAAGTGACTCCTGGGAGAGAAGGTGGGGGAGAAACAACTGTTGACTATTTCAGATCAATCAATCGATCAACAAATACACACAAAGCACTTTGGATATTCCAGGCATTGAAGATATAATGAAAAATCAAAACCAATCTTTGATGGAGACCACATACATGTAAGTGTTGTTATTGGAGACATAGCCTCATTTGGGGTTTTCTTGGCAAAGATAATGGAATGGTTTGCCATATTCTTCTCCCACTCAAAAAACATACATGGTATATTGTTAGGATTACTAAGTGAGAACTGAGGTTGTCTGGACAATTACAAGGTGAGAACTCAGGTTGACTTGATAGAGGGGGAAAGCTCATTGGCTGGGGTGGTTCTTCCCAGAAGCCCTTGCATTATCCCACGCCCATTCTCTGGGAGAATAAAAGAGAGGACTCTCAGAGAAAGAAGAAGACTCTCTGCATTACATCAGGCCTGACGGGGCTCTCTGCAGGAAGGGAAGTCACTTCTAAGGACAAGAGTTAACAGCAACTGCCTGGAGACAACGGTTCACTACGGGAAGAAGAATCTGTCTTAAAGATTTGAGTAGACACAGCAGATCTCTTCCCAGAGAGCGATCCAGCAGCTTCTGGAGACGAACATACATGGGAAAACATACATGGTATATAAAAGATACCCTTAGAGCAGAGCAACCCTGGAAGGGCCAGAAATCAATAAGGAAAACAGGAGATGATTTTGGTCTAGTCTTGAGTCACAAACAGAACACATAGAGCCAAAAATATCCCAAATGAGCAGCAAAGAAAGGCAAGATGAGAACAGCTTCTGATACCTGGTTCCAACTAGGATCTACTATTGATATAGGTCAGAGAATCCTAAATTTTTACTATGGGAGTCTGGTCCCTAGTCCAGGACCTGTCACTGATACAGCTACATGACCTTGTTCAAGAAAATGGCCCTCTTCGAGATGGTGTAAAAAATTGGGTGACTGCTTCTCTACGGCCCTTCCCAGTATGAAAAAAACATGATCTCAAATAGTTTCTGGGTTAATGGATTCTGGAAAAATCAATGGACCTAGAGTCAGAGGAATTGAATTTTAATCTCTACTCTCCTGCTTAGTATGTGGCTGACATGTCAAATTGTCCCTACCTGTAAAGATGTACAGCACCAGGAGAAGGCCCCTGGTGAGCTGGGTCCACGCCAAGTGCAAAATCCACTGGAGGGAATAAACAAGATGGTCAAGGATGAAAAAGCTTGGATGGACTATGCACTGAGGGGATCGTCCACTACTCCCTTCCCTCCCTCAAACCCCATCAACAAGAGAATCTTTACTAAGGTAGAAAGAAAATTTGTTCATTTTATCCTTGCCCTTCCTAATATTTCCACACAAGAATTATGAAGCATGAAAGGAATGGAAAGTTAAGTTTCTCAGTGGTTTGAAAAGTTGCTTAAAATGATTTTTTGAAATCTCATTAAAGGAATGTTGAATAAAAGCATGTGGTCAGGCATGTCAATAAGACGTGAACCACATCATCTCTGACTCAGAGAGACCTGAAAGGACATTTATTTCGACCTAGTCATGGCACCTGGGAAGGCATCCAGCTTCTGCATGAAAACCTCCAGGTACAGGTACTCATTGAAAAACTGGAAAGACACTTCTGGACAGATCTAATTATTCTGGTGCTTTTTATTCAGGTGAGGTGAGAGCTCTTCCTGTAAGTTCTAACAGATGTGTGTGGTACATGCCTTTAGGCAGGCTGTCCCTCATTCCTGAAATGGACTCCCTCCTGACCACTCTATCTTGGAACGCTTGATTTAGAAAAAGCCTTTTTCAACTTTACCAACGTGAAAGATATGAAATAGAAGCTCAAGGCTGCTTTAATTTGCACTTGCCTAATTATTTATTAGGGATTTGAAGCAATTTTTCATATGGCTACTGATAACTCAAATTTCTTCCTTTGAAAACTGTCTATTTATGTCCTCGGTTCCTTACATATATTTTCTATGCAATCTCTTTTTCCTACATAGACATATACATATCATCTCCCTGATTAGAATGTAAGGACCTTGAGAGCAGGAGCTATTTCATACCTTTCTATATATCCCTATAAAACACAGTTGCTGAACTACTTTAAGAACTTAAGAAATGCTAGCTGATTGAATGCTTATTCCTCAACATCTCCCCCTTTCTAATGTTGTTGAATATTCGTTTTAAATCAAAGCATAGCGATTTTAATTAATAAATCATTCATTAAGCATTTCTCAAGTAAATTTCTTATGTTCCAGGCATTATGCTAGGAACGTGTGATAAGAAGTCCAAAAAAGAAATGAATAAACAACCATGAAAGTGACTCCTCTCAAGGAGATTATATTTTATTGAAGCATAGTCTGGATAGGGATGGGAACTGTGGTTTCAATAGCATAAGGAACTCTCCAATGAAGAAATTTCTGATACAGGTGGGCACTTTCTCTTCGAGTCTCTGATCGTTGCCTACAAGAAGCTGCTAATTATAGAGAAAATAAAGAAGAGGTTCCCTGTGTGAGGTAACTGGGATGTTCAGGCAGAACTTCATAGCTTCATGTTATCTGCAAGTTGGAGAAACATTATAGTTATGTCTTGAAACACTGTCCAAAAGAAACACTTTCCAAAGTGATGCCATTCAATTAAAAATCACTCTTGGAGGCTATTTGTTCTAGCTACTTTGTCATCTCGTTTGAGTCTTCATTTTGTTCACAATAACATCTTGAATATTTATTTTGAGTGAAATGACAAGATCAAGAGATGTTATATTTATCATATTTTATGAACGGTTGGTAAGATGGCAACCTAAAAATCATAGGCAACCCATGTTAGCTCACAGTGCTCATTTCTTATCTAACTACTCACCAAAAAAATCCTTTCAATACCAAACTTTCTAATTTAATTCAAATAAGCAATACTATGTGCGTATAGCTGTATCTCAAGAAATTACTGAAATACAAATATAAATTCGTGGTTAGTGTCAGACAGCTTTTTAAAATTACTTTCATGATTGTTTTCATCTGGACTGGAAGCTCCTAAGATTTCTCAGGATCTTTATAACTCTGTTGTTCTTTATTTATAATATATCCATGGTTATTTTTTCAGAGTACTTTTTGCTGTTAAGTTTAGCCTCAAGTAGGATTCAAACACATTTTATCTAATGACAAAGAAAATTACAAATACAAAGTCAAAATGCTGCCATAAGTAATCTGAGGCAAAGGGGATAAAGGCAATAGAGATTTTCTCTTCATCCATTTGTCCAAAGCTCTAACCTGACCTTTTAGAACATGCAATGACTGGAAATGCAACAGCATGAAAGTTCTCCAATTTAACATATTTTATAAGAAGAATCTACAATGGTGAAAAGGTCAAGAGACAGAAAACTATGAAATTAAAATCAAGAAAGGGAATTGGTGGGGAAGAAAATAGAGAATTTCTTTTTTATAAAGAAAGTTCTCAATGCTAACTCTTTCAATCCTGATCTGAGATTTAAAGGTAGGGTTAGACAGATGTAACTGAGATTATTTCCTTTGTTAATTTGTTTAAATATTCTTTTGAGAAATAATCAACCTTTCCAAATGGTAAGAATAAGACCAAAGATAGTTCTAACCTATCAAGGTCCAGATGTAAATTAGATGCCCTATGGTGTGCAAAAATGATCAAGGTATGATCCAAAGAGTTTACAGCCTCGTAAAAAAGAGAAGTCACTCAAATAAATATCTGGGACAGAAGGTTGAATGTGATAAAAGCAATAAGAAACATATATTTTGTACTTTGGAGAAAGAGCTTCTAGCTGGAGTGAAAAGAGGTTTCACGGAAGAGATAACATTAGCACTGAGCCTTGAAGGGTGGGAAAGATATTTACGAGACATATGAGGATTAGAGTGAGAAATCAAGCCAAAAAAGAGAAAATAAGAGAGGAGAGGAAAAGAAAACAGGATTTCATACTGATCCAGACACATTCTCCAGCCCGGGCCCCTTCATGACAAATGTTAGAAACTTGCAAGATGGTGAGCCAAAATTCAGGCTTTGGTCGGTTGCTATGGAAAAAGTTTTCCCTGTAAAATGGTAAATGATGTTTCAGGAATAAAATACACCATCTTGTCCTCATCACCATGAAGGTGTAAGCAAGCACCCAGCCCACCCCGAACAGATGAGAAATGCTCAAACGGCCACGAACAATAAAAGCATTCCAAATACAACAATTGTTCTTTATAAACAAAAACAGATATCGCCCCCTTCTCATTCCTCTCTGACTAAGTCTGTGGATGATAGTCATTTATTACATAAACTCCCAATAAACAATGGAAGTTTCAGTGCATAAGAGCATAGGATACAAGAGTAGGCTAAAGCACTTCCTTTACCCCCCCTATGTAAAATGAACAGGTGGGCCCAACTGGCCCCCCACTTTTGTATCTATGATCCTACAAATTTATGACAGTTGTTTTAAAAAGAAACAAAAAGGAATCTCTACAAAGACTTTCAATTGATCAGTTCCACATAGGGGCTGAGATTATAAGGTTGCCTGGTGGCCTGTGGAAATTATAATGAATATGACAAAAAGAAGCCAGGATCAATCAGATCAATCAAATTACACAGTGTGTGACCCAAAGCAGCAGCAATTAAACTCATACAGAGAACTATGACAGTACTCGATTTCCTTTCCAGCAATGCACTTACTCCAGACATCAAAACTTAATAACATTCCACAATTTATCAAAAGAATCATAACTCCATTCCCGAGGACTGGGCCAAGAGGCTATTATGATGCTATTTCTTCATAATTTAATAATGTGAAGGCAAGGGAGTGGAAGTGTAAAGGCTGATGATTTATGACTCACTTTTCTATGTATGAATCTGGTGCTATGCCGAGACAGAATTATGTCAACAAAGGGCCCAACAGCATGCCCAAGGTTTCCATTTGTCAACACAAAAGAGAAAACCAAACAAAAAAAAAAAAAAAAAAAAAAAAAAGGAAAAAAGAAAAAATCTCAAATGAAAAAGACAGGCAAGACTAAGAAGGAGTAAAAGGGGAATTTTTTTATAGAATCAAAATTTATAACTGTCAAATATAGGAGATAGTCAACTTTTGCCTGGGTCTTTGGACAAAGGCTAAGGGATTTCAGTGATGGACTTAATGTATATTTGTGTTCTTCCCTCTATTGGACTGTAAGCTTCTCAAGGTCACAGGACTTCTCTGTCTCTGTCTCTCTCTCTCTCTGTCTCTCTCTCTGTCTCTATCTCAGTCTCTGTCTCTCTCTCTGTGTCTCTGTCTCTCTCTCTGTCTCTCTCTGTCTCTGTCTCTCTCTCTGTCTCCCTCCCTCTCTCTTTCTCTCTCTGTCTCTATCTCAGTCTCTGTCTCTCTCTCTGTCTCTGTCTCTCTCTGTCTCCCTCCCTCTCTCTCTCTCTCTGTCTCTATCTCAGTCTCTGTCTCTCTGTCTCTGTTCTCTCCCCCCCCACCATACAGAATTCTGAAGAAATTTGATTTAAGATATTTCAGACACCGACAAGTTATATGAATGGAAATTGAAAAGAATTTATTACTTGATATTAGGGAAACATTGAAAAGTTCGGCCATCTTTGCTCTTAAAGAACTTTAATTTAAGAAGATAAAACATATGGAATTCATGGAAAAAGCAGAGATGAAGTAATTCTGAAGTTCTGGCAAGGAAAGGAAAATGGCAGGTGGCGCCTCTCTGTACCTCAATATCCTCATCTGTAAAATGGGGGCACAAGCTCAAGACCTCTTGAGATTCTCTCTAGCTGGACAAGTCACTTACCCCCATTGCCTCACAAAACAAATAAACAAAAAGACCACACGATAAGCAGAGTCCGAGGTGCTCCCTCTGTGTCTAGGAATGCTTTTTCAGGGCTCAGGCTGGACGGTGTCTCTAGAATATTACTTTTTCACTGTAATTCTCGCCTCACCTCAACCAGAGTCTAAATCCGGGCTTCTAGAGAAGGAATATTCTCCCTCTACTATAAAATACCTGGGGTGCCCATTTTAATTATAAGAGACTATGCAAACGTGCTGTACATTTCAATCCAGAATAATCTGGCCTCAGGCCACCACTGCCTGAGGGGGGAACGTCTTTGGATATCTCAAGTTGTCAAGACACCTGTCACTGTTTTGATCCCAGGTATCTCAGCCGAGTCTCAGGAAGGCTGTCAAGCAGTCCGGATGATGAGCTGCGGCTCTGCATCCCCAGCGTCTTCCTTCGGGGGCATCCCCCAGCCGCAGTGCGATTCTGAGACACAATTACTGCTGGGGAAGGGGGAAGGGGCGCAGAGGCCGGCTTTGGGACAAAGGCTGCCAAGGCTCCTGCCTTGTTAGCATTAACTCGGTTGGATTCTGGGAGCTTATTGTCTTTTCTGGCCCCATGTCCGGAAGGCCAGTGGGGAATGTGGGTTTAATTTGACCATGTGCTATAGTGGAGGATCCTGAGTTCAAAATCGCCCTCTGTTACCCAAGTCACCCACACTTAATAAAACTTTGTTACAAGCTAGGCTCTCTGCTAATGCACTTGAGACACCTAAAATATACCTCAAGGAGTTCTCTCTCAAGGAGACTGCCTTTACAAGTGTTCATAGTATTTAGTACTTGTAGTATCTCAGGCAAGACACATTTCCTATCCAGGCCTCAGTTTATTCATCCTTAAAATTGGTCTCTGAGGCTCCTGCCAAGGTCCTTTCAGAGCCCACATACAGAGAGCATGCTGCCCAATTATTTTAAAAATAACAAAAGATTCACTACCTCTCCCTTGCTCCGGGCCTGTATCAGCATCCATGTCAAGGACTTCATGTAAAAGGCCAGTCATCACTCCAAAGCTTAAGGATCCATTCCTCTAATGCAAAATGGGGGCGAGACCCATCGATGCTGGCTAATGCCCACTGACTGAAGAACATTCATAATTTCCTGCAATTCTTCTGTGAGCTTTGTAACTTCAAAAACAAAAACTTGTTTCCTATTTCTTAGGACTCAAAAAAAAAAAAAGTTCTCTGGCCCCTCATGCGCCTGAAACTCTGATTACAGGCAATTTAGGATTTTTGAGACAGTCAGGTGGAAGAACGATAAAATGAAAGCACCATATAATTAAGGTTAGTTTAACAAATCCTCATCCTGGCATTTGTGAATTGTAAAAGTACTTGTTCAGGAAAAGGTCAAAAACCACTGCTAAGAAAACTTAATAGCTCTCTTAGCATTATATATACTTACTGGAGAGATTGCCACTTTCAAGTAATTTGGCTAACAGAGAACATTTTAAAAGTCTATTTATTTTAGTTTAGGGTTTGATTTTTTAAAAGCTCAGGCCCTATTTCTTGCTGGCCTAAACTCAAACCCATCTCAATTTCAATGTCTTTCTCAAAACCAATGCTCTATTATTGATGTTGCCATATTTCTTTATTATTATTATTTGAAAAGGAATGCTTTGTTTTCTATCTGATGAGAGAAACAAAGAGATATTTTCCTATAGCACCCTCTCTTTCATTAGCAGACATGGAGATCTATAGGAAAGGATTACTGGGTAAAATGTCCGATTGTTTAATATATTAGCTAATTTTAGTGTACTTTCCCCTCTCCTTTCATATAAGAAATATGATCAGAAGGATGAGGAGAAAACACTAGGAAATGTGAGTTATATACAAACAAGATAGTAATCAAACAAAGATCAAATTTTATTTAATATTTTCTTAGTAGATAATTTTTATTTTATTTTATAACTAGGTTTATAAATAGATTTATAAAAAAGATTCCCTTTGTTAGCTTCCCTCTGCATCAGAGAGGAAGGGTAATTTATATGTATACATACACATACATACACCACCCTTTGTAGGGATGTAAATATTACATATATATTAAATTATATTATATGTAAATGTTATATATAAATAATATATTAGAAGATTTATAAAATAAGTATTGTATGAATATCTGTATGCATATGTATATGTATAGAGAGAGACAGACATTAGACAGATAAATAAATAGATTTCAACACAGTCATAACAAAAAACAGTTAACAGCCCTTCTGTTATAATTTTTTAGGTTTTATTGGGCTTTTTATGCAGGTGTGAGGAAGAAGCTACAGATTATAAAAGAAAGAAAGAAAAAGTCTGTTCACCAAAAGTTTGGTTTCAGCAAAGCTTCCTACACACCTAGAGAAGGCTCCAAATTTAAAAACCACAGATCAGAGATTTGGCTCCGGGAAAAACCTCACAAATCATCGAGTCCAATCCTTCACTTTACTGATGGAATAATAATCTTCTGAGGTGAATGACATTCAAGGTCACATAATCAACAGCAACAGGAAACACAGACTTTACCCCATCCTGATGATGGGATTCCATATCCAGAGAGTTTGTCACTAGATTATTACCTCCCGATCTCCCCTGAACACTGAGGATTTCTTTGTTTCATTTAATAGTAAGGGAAACAGAGAATAAAAGGAAGATCTCATGAAGCAGAAAAATTTTTTACTGCTTTAAATGCAATTTAATAAAAATAGAGTATTGTGTTTGTGGGGGAAATCTAAACAGGGTTAAATGAAGCACAGGCCGTAGCCTCAGGTGGCTCACTTCACAAAGGAACATGGGAGATCACATTTCCCAATATTTTTCCTTCATCTCAAATCTGATCAATCATTTACTTAATATTCACTAAAGACCTGGAATACAATTACAAGAATGAAACAGCCTCTGCCCTCAAAGAGCATGTGTTCTGCTATTGAGATACTACTGAGATACATTGTTTCCACAGTTCATTTGTAGTATGGTCAAGTTCTGGTGCTTAGGGAAAGAAAGAAGATAAAAGCTGGGGAATTGCCACAATATATAATTTTAAATGAAGGAGACATATTTACTGAATCAGGCAGATAACAATTATGGCAAACAAAATCAGTGCAACTCAGAGGAGAAAGGAAATTATCAAAATGGAATGGGAGGAACATTTCATTGATTATCTTATAGAGCACTAATATCTAAGGTTTGTAGGAAATTAATAATAATAACATATCATATATTACATATTATATTATATATGTTGTTATAATTATAATACATTGCATATATTATAATATGATAATAATAATAAAATACATAAGATAAAGGCAATGCCCATCCTACCTGATGACCCAAGGCTGGCCATTAACTGTTTCCTTCTTATAAAACTTGGTTTAACCATACTGATGTTGTGTAAGACACACAGTTGTTGCCAGAATCAGAAAGAATTCCCTCATGTTGATGGGCTATGCTAATAGGAACTTTAATTATTAATAGAAAGTAATTCCTAGGCCTGGATGGAATCCCAGCCTTCCTTTAAGACACAGGTCAAGGCTACCTCATTCAGACCCCAAGTCCCCGTGTCATACCCCTGAAGACTGGGCATTGCCTTTGTTTTATATTGAATATAGTATATACTGTTTCATCCTTTAGGATCTAGGTTCCTTGAAGGCAATGTACTCTTCTATAATTTCTGCTTTTCAGCCCCCCAATTCTCTTCCAAACTCAGCTTAAAACACAATCTGCAGGTGACCTCCTTGAGCCCCCTCCCTCTCCATGTTTGCATTTACTTTTAAGGACTTTGTATTTACTCCCCAGGACTTTGCTGCATATTTACAAATCACCTGAGCTAGAGGTAATTCATGTGGGAGATGGCAGAGACCCTCTGGGAAAAGACTCCCATTCTACTCAATGGGTGGGAGGCTGTTTGTCTGTCTCTCTAATACTACCAGAACCTGGAACAATGCTGGACACAAAGTGAGCTCTTAATAAATTTTAGTTGATTTGCTGATTGAATAAAAATACCAAAATGCCCTTTACCAAGATTTTGGCCTTGAGAAAGCACAGGGTTTTATAAACAAAACTATTCTCTAAACTCAGAGTAGCAAAAGTTAAAAGGAAAGAGGTCTGATTATATCCTTGACCATTGCCTACTTAAGTCATTCTGTCCAACACAGGAGACAAAACACTCACCAGCCAACGCTCAGGAGCCAACTAGGCGTCTTTGCCTGGACAGACACAAGATAATGGCCATTTTTTCCCCCAAAGTCTCAATTCTATCCTCACATTAACATAAAAAATAGAAGCTCCTGAAAATTCTCTGTATCACAGTTAAAGATGTGAACACCAGCTCACACCCACCATGCGCTGAAATATAAAGGTCAACCTGCCCTCAGCGAACAATAATTTTCAAAAGAAAGCAGGCACAAAAAACATGGGTGACAGGCAACAAATAAGATTATTTTGGGCAATGATTTTTTTTTCACTTCCACATCCCACATTCCCTGAACTCTCAAGTAGATCAAAGTTTTAGAGACAAAAAAAAAGAAAAGAAAAGAAAAAGAAAGAGAAGAAAAAGAAAAGAAACACAAATTAATAACTACTTAAGCATTCTGTTTCATCATGATAACAAACAGATGGTTTTAATATTCTAGAGGCTAATTTCTGAACAATTAAAAACACAGCAAGACATTAACATCTAATGAAACATTTTAACTACCAGTCTATGCATCTGCCATTAATTTCCACACAGCAAGGCCTTGGTTCTCCTCAATCTGTTCTTTATTAAGGAAAGTTTTTCCACTCTGAATTTAGTGAAGTAGAGAATTAACAACTGTTTTCAATCAGCAATCAGCAGGCTATTTCGCCAATGTGTACTGAAACCGTCCACACTATCAGACATAAATTTACCCTTATGAAAGCTTTGATCTACGTACAGTGGCTAGATATAGGAGATTTTTTTTCTTCATTAAAGCTCACTCTAAACTTAAGAAAGATTAACTCCTTCCATCTTCACTGAGGCTCTTGTTTATCTGCAACTCTGAACAAAGAACAAATGTGTCTATGCTGTTAATTTGCTATGGCTTGCTGATTGACCAAAAGAAAATTTGCTTAAAGGTCACAAGAGTTGCCACGCCACGTCCATTGGATGCCTACTGTCCCCTTCTCTCACTGAGGCACATGGTGAAACGTAGATTCGGCCGAGTCTGGGGCAAGCCGGTCACTACTGGGTCTCCACAATCTACCACCTCCAACCCCGGAGCCATGTTGCTCACCCTGCCTCTCTTAATGAAGCATGTAATTTGGGACTGAGGAAGAATCGTCCACGGATCTTAACCAAATTTAACAACAGCATGTGACCTAAATGAAGCTTTAATGGAGTCACAATACCCCCAAGGATTAGGGAAAAGGGTTGAAATTATTCATTATTTCTCCACTACTTAAGGGACCAGAGGGGAAGAGAGGTGAAAAGTTGACCAAGGCAATTGGGAGGATGCTGCTGCTTGTGTGGATGCAGGATCGGGTACTACTGAAACACTCCAAGGTGGGTTCATCCTTAAATAAAATAAGGGCATGGTGTCTGGCTGGGACAGACAACCTTCAGGGCTGTTTTCTGAAGGACACAAAGGACAGAGCTTGGCAGCAAGGGGGCATCTGTCGACTTTTCATCCCCTCGCTACTGGACACACGAGATCACTCCCCACAGAACCAAATGCTGGGGAAACTGGGTAAGACAAACCAACGGCATAAAGGAAGGGTCTTGCTGAAGCCCTCCAAGGGGAGCCAGCCGTTGAAATGCATTCACTGATAAGTAGGAGTTAAAATGTTTTGTTTTCCTCCTAAGCAACGGTGCTTCCCAATGAACCAGCCCATCACCAAGCATTCAGTAGATGCTTGCTGTATACTGAGCACCATCATAAAAAGAAAAACATGCTGTCTTTAAGAAGCTTACTTTCTGACCGATGAGATGGCGGGCATTAGAGTCCCTCTGAGATACAGATAACCCGGTAAGGAAGCCAGTGGAATAGGACGCAGAAGCTGGGGCATGGGCCCGGACAAGCAGTGGGGCTGGCTGCTACCAACCCCCTAGAGGACGGTGAGCCCATTCTCAGGATGATGGAGGAGCCCCATCCCTGACTCCAGACCTGCACAGGTAACTATGGCTAATACTGCGTGGTGGGGGGAAGCCCTCTAATTCAAATCTGAGTAGTAATATATAAGCAAAGGGGAGTGGAGAAGCCAAATTAGTCTCCTTCCTTGTGAGGGAGGAAAAATATTGCAAGCGTCTTCTGGGGAGAGAGCCGCCATAAAAGTCTGATCACGACCTTTAAACCTTCTGTCTGGGTCGTATCTCATGCTTTTCCTGCTCGGAGGTAAATGAGCAAAGAAGTCGGAAATGGAGGAGACTCCAACCTTGAGAGCTTGGAAAGATAGAGGAGACACAGCAAAGCAGCCAAGGGGATGAGTGTGGTGAGCCCTTTAGGCTGGCCCGAGATGGTAGATGGGACCGGGGAACTTTAGTGCATCCTTCTTTTCACCTTCTCAGCAACAATGCTTTTGTAAAGGCTCAATGATGGCGCTTACCGAAACCAAGGAATTAACTGGCTAAATTATATTAAGGCGATATTAACTGGAACTAGCAAATGGTACTCGGGCCATAAGTCTGAGAACTGATGGTGGGAGTAGAGACCAGAGTGCGAGTGCTGTCCACAGGATGAGAAGAGTCCCACTGAGCAGGACCCAGCCTGCTAGTAATCTGTGAAGGTTGGGAGAATTAAACATGGAGGCTAATTGAAACAGAATCCCAGGATGATGGCAGGAATAGGTAAAATGCCGCAGTTAGGACCTAAGGGGGCGAATGGCCTAAAGCAATGACTTGAAATATCTGAAAAGAGTATTTCAAATCCCAGACAAGAGGAAGCCTACCACAACTAAAACAAACTAGTTTATTCCCAGGGAGCTATTTCAAATGGAAATCAGGAAAGCAACAAAATACAGGAGTGAAAAAGATGATGGGCTGGTCCCTTGCAAACCACAGGACAGGTGACGTGCTCCACCGGTATCCTCCTAATGTCAAGAAGGATGGAAGGTTCTCAATATATTTGGATAGGGATGTGCCTTCAAAAGTGAACTAAGGAAGAAGCTGAAAAGAATCACAAAGGATGAGAAAAAGTATGGACAGCCTGTGATCTGAGTCACTCAGAAACATTTCAGAATGGTGACATCACAAATCCCTTTAAAATATGTAACTTCTTTTGTATTTTCAGTCAAAAATATGGGAACCCAAGGGGAGGAGAAGGGCAGGGATAGACAGAAATGACACAGTAAAAATGCCTCTATTGAATAATAACAACCTCTCTGATGGAAGAAATGAAGAATACAGCATCTCATTTCTTTATAATTTTTATGGCTATTTTGCCCCCATTTGTGAATGACTGACACATCAACCAAAAGCTTTAAAATGACCCATCATCACACTTGATTTGACATGGCTGTCTCTGATCTCTTCCAATGGAGAATATTATCTCATCATGGAGATAAATATCTACACAGAATTCTTCCAGAATATGCATCAGACACAGTCAAGCTATAAGAGCAGAAAATTATATTTCCAATTGCCATCAACTGAAAGGAGCTCATATTAACTTATTAAAGGTTTAAAAGGGAGGAAAAGTATGGTAGTGGGCCTAGAGTATATGTTGGATGTGTTTTTTTCTTCTTAACAGAGAAGCCAGGATGGAGGGGACCTGAGAGATCAAATTCAACTCCCATTTGGCACTGAAAGGCAAAAATTCTGGCCCAGTAACAAAGGGGCAGAGCCAGGCTTCCAACCCAGGTCCTCTCAACGTAAATCTTGGCTTTTCCCCACAGGGCAGAAAATTAAAACCAGGTAAGTGAAAGACCAGTTAAGAATGCCCTCATTAAGAGGAACTCTTCACAGGCCTGAGCAAATTGTGTTATTTGATACCAGCAAAAGGATGGTCAATTCAGTTTTAAATCCTGTATAAATTCAGGTGGATGGTTAATTATGAAGATAAAAGATGGGGGAAGAAGAATTCAGGAGAGGAAATAAACTAGGACAAGGAAGTGGAGGTGGGAAGGGGATAAAGAGAAGAAAAAAAAAGGAAAGGAGAAAAGAGGATATGGAGAAATGAGAAAAAAGCAGACATGCTGGAAATAGGAGAGTGGGAGAAAGTGAAAAGAGGGAGGAAGGAAAAATAAAAGAGAAGGGTAGAAAGAAAAAGAAATGAGGTAGAGATACAGTGAAAGATAGGTTAAAAAAAGAAAAGAAAGTAAAAAAAGGAGGGAGAATGGAGGATACCTATGGAGCAGGAGGGGGAAAGAGAGAAGAAGAGGGGATAAAATGGAGGTGGGAATAATAGAAGTGATGGCCCAATCAAAGTCAATTTGTCAAAGACAAGCAAAGGTCACACTGCAAGGGATAGCTGCACCCCACTTACTCTCTTTACTCTTATGAGACTTACTGGTCCCAAAGGCTTCCATGGGTGAATATGAAATATGTACAGTCCCTTCATATTAATATGCAAAATAAATGCAGGATTTCCTTAGTAATCAAAGCAAAGACATTTTAAGTATGACATGTGTCTGATGCTTGTCAGGGAACCCTGATAAATAGGGCGGTGGATGACCTGTTAAGGACCATGTGGCAGGCTGATCTAGGGAGGAACAAGGGAAAGCTTGTTAAAAATTTCCCAACTCTAACAATAAAACAACATCTGAACTAAACATTTCAGTCCTGTAAGGGATGCATTTTTTTTTTCCTACTCCCTCAAAGAAGGTGGTGATCTGGTATCTTTTTTCTTTGTCTGCTACTCCTATGAAAATTCATATTCCAGATGGCATTAGAAAAATATAAAGTGCTACAGGATTTAGTTTTGTAGAAAAACAGCAATTAGCAGAGGAAAATTAGCAATTAAGCAATCATTATACTACATATATCAATATCACTAATGAGCAAGCATATATAAGAAAACCCTCCAAAGAGCCAGGCTCAAGCCCGGCATCTCTACAGCAGCCGTTCATTCTTCATTCGTTCAAGAAATACTGACAGTCCCAGAGCTCCTACTATGTGCAAGGCATTCTGCGAGTCAGATGATGAAGAGCATGCAAAAAATGTATGAGTCCTTGTCCCTCCAAGAATAAACTATCAATTAAAGGGAAAAAGACTTGAAAATAAAGAAAGATAAGCCAAAGTGCCCTCTGCTAAGTGCCTAAAAGCTATCCAAAGAATAACAAGAGGAAAGGGTCATTAATCAATCAATCAATAAACATTTATTAAGCTCCAAAAGACTCCTGGCATCTAGGCATGTGGGAATGCTTCAGAAAGGCTACATGAGGGAGAAAAATTCTGAAATAATTCATGAGGGATGCATAGGTTATGAGCCTAAGAGGGGAAGAGTGACCACCATTTTGACCCGAATACAATGAACAGACAACCAAGGCAGGAAAGTGCAGAACCTGAATAATGCAAGAATTCGTGGCAGGTTGAGGCTCAGAATCCATGAGAGAAGATATAATGGGGTAAGTATAGAAAGATAAGCTGGGTCCTGTTAGGCAGCCTGGAGTATCAAGCTTGAGATGATCCACTGTAGGCAGGAGTCAGTGCTAAACTACTCTCATGGAGGA
>NC_133620.1:460400791-460463193 GCF_048593235.1 Sminthopsis crassicaudata
GAAGAAGAGAAAGAGGAAGAAGAAAAGGAAGAAAGAAAGGAGGAAGAAGAGGAGGAGGAAGGAGGAGGAAGAGAGGGAAGAAGAAGAGGGAGAGGGAAAGGGTAGGGAGAGAGAGGGAGAGAGAGGCAGAGAGAGAGAATGAATACGGTATTATCATTAGGTCAACAACATAGAACAGAGTATTAAGGAAAACATGGTCATAACAATAACTTTCCTATAACAAACCAACTCATATAAATCTCAAGCTGGAACTGCTTTATGGCACACATTACATTACAGAAAGTCCTGTAATAGAAGGAATTTAGCATATGACAGTTATTTCCTCGAGACACCGGCTGGTGTCAGGGGGAAACTATCATCATAAAACTGGCTCCATTTCTCTACACGACAATTTCGAGAGCTAACAAGGTAATAAGTTTTAGTAATCTAATTAATCCTGCCCCAAATTACAGGTAATATGTTTGTTGGGCCTTGCTTCATAGCAGGAAATATAAAAAAACAGAAAGCGGGCCTAGAATCCGGACAGGGCATTTTATTTCTGCAATTAGTGCAAGCAAGGGAACATAAAGATCCATGGACAGCCTGCCCCCGGCTCTTCCTTTCTGAAGACAAATCCCAGTCTAAGCGGGCCCGCCTTTTTCATGAGGAAAGGGCGCTCTGAGAACCGGACCAGGGGTCGCCAGGAGTAAAAGAGCCCACACAACAATGGGCAGAAGTGGGGCCGTCAGCAAGTAAGCCGGCCAAAGCCTCGGGTATCTGGAAGTGCCGGTTGAAGGAGCCAAAGCAGTCTCCCCACGTGCAAGGCCCGGGGCTGACCTTGCATGCCCTTTGGTTATCTGACCAATAAGGAGCTGGCCCAAGAGGCCTCAGGGGCCTAGATTCACGATTCTAAGTCAAGCAGGGCAAAGGCTGGAAAAGTCCAAGGAATGAGTCTAAGAAAGTGTGGGCCAGCTCGCCCTCTAGTCCAGAATGATCAACTGGCCCCTGTGGACCAAGAAGTGGGTGAGAGACGAAGATCCAGAAGAGGTCAGTGAGCTGGACTCAGGATTAGGGGATGGGATGGACCCTCAGTTTCAGTTTAAGCAATGCAGCCAATCCCACTGAAGGAGAGCCTTGAGCCCACGTCTCTGAAAACCCAAAAGACTGCCTAAAGCCCCTCACAGAGCACCTAGGACTAAGTGGTCACAGGGGAGGGGCAACCCAGAGGAACAGCAGAGACCCAGAGTTCCTGACTCCAAGACCACAGCCAGAGCTACCTGAATAAACCCCAGACCCCGACCCCTTATCACTAATCTTTGGTTCCTGGTCATGTTTTCTAATGTTTTCTATACTTGGTCCCTCAGGAAAAATAAGGGCCTACGGTGGTATTGAAATTATATTCTCAGGCAGGAAACTGATTATTTGCATTTTAAATGCCTTGTCCAGTGGGACATTGGAGGCGCTGAATAAATAAATGCTTGTGAGTAACTGCCCTGAGTCATGTCAGCACAACCCCACGGCCATTCCCACCAAAGACTCATTCCTAGCCCACCGATGGAGACTAAGTTAGAAGCCAACTTAGCTCCAGGATCCTGGGCTGGGAATGTCAAAAAAAGAATGATTGGGGGGGGGGTCTTTTGTAATTAGTGTCACTGAAGAGAAAGGTGTACCTCCAGAGGGAAAAGAAATGGAGGAAAGAGATAGAGAATGAGAGAAAGAGAGACGAGGAAGAAAAAAGGAGGCAGGAGAAAAAAGGGAAGGGGAAAGAAGAGAGGAAGAGGAAGAGGAGGAGGAAGGGGAGAGGAAGGAAAGGAGAGAGGGAATAAGAAGAAAAAGAGGACTGAAGAGGGAGAGGAGTGGGAGAAAGAAAGGGAAAAAGAGGGAAGGAGGGAGGAGAAAAGAGAGTAGAAGAAGAAGGAAGAGGAAAAGAAGGAGGAGGAAGGAAGAAGAGGGGAAGGGAAAAGGAAAAGAGAGAGGGAGTAAGAGGAAAGGAGAACAGAAAGGGATAGAGAGAGAGAGAGCAGGAGGGAAAAGGGAAGAAAAAGAAGAGGAAGAGGAAGAAGAGGAAGAATTAGAAGGAGGAGGAAGAGGGAGAAGAAGGGAGGAGGAAGAAGAAGAAGAGAAGGAAGAGAAGTTGGAGGAGGAGGGAGGAGAAGGAAGAAAAAGAGGAGGAGGTGGTGGAGGAGAGAGGGGGAGGAAGAAGAGGAGGAAGAAGAAGGGGAGAAGAGAAAGCTGGAGGGACAGGGAGAGGAAGAAAGTCAAAGGGGAGGGAATGGGCTGTCTTGGCAGCCAAGTCTACAGGTCAACTGTTGGCAAATCCAAGAAGCTAGAATTATTTGTTCCCTCACCCCAGCACCCCCTCCCTTTTTTTATTGAGACAGAGCAAGATCCTCCCGGAAACCCCGGGCGGTCAAGCGCTGGCATCCCCCGGCAGCCCTGACAACAGCTGCATGGTTCTGTTGCAATAAACTGAGACAATTTAATAGCTGTTATTGTTCGGCTGTGATGTCTGAGCTCAGCCATTCTTTCCTCCTAGGATTCCAAAGCCCCACAAGGGCAGCAATGAGAGAAGATCTCATTTACCTAAAAGCGCTTATAAATTTTTAATTTGCTTTAACAAGTAAATTAACAAGTCCCTCATTCAGGCAAGTTTTATGGCCTCTTGCCACTTGGGGAAGGCCATAAAAGTTTTATGGATAATCCAGAGCTACCGAGACTGCTCATAATAAATTGTCTGTTTCCTGTTATTTTATCAAACCACTGGGCTTCTAATGACTTAAAGTCACAGGTTCCTTATATCTAGGCCTTTTATGAGGCCATATTTATATACTCTAAAGAATATCTTAAATTATACTAGGCCCCTGCTAATCGTTACAAAGATAGTCTTTATGGGCGCCAACCTTTAGCTCACGCCCAGCTAATAAATGCCGCAACATTTTTTTTGGAGACGGCATGCTGATTCTCCATATTATTTAAGATGCCGTTTTTAGTCAGTGTTTCCATTAGCAAACACTTTGAAGTCTCTGCAACTCCCTCTGAAGACTGGCAAGGGTTCCTCCAAATGGTCCTAGAACCTTGAGCTGTTGGCACCGGTGCCCAAACCCCTTTCCTCCGCCTCCTGCTCCTGGGGAGCCAGCAGGGGTTGGGGGATTTGTGGTGTAAGGGTGAGTGGAGGGGAGCAGCGAAAGCAAGAGGGCCTCAGAAATCTCCACGATGCTTGGAGCTGCATGAAAAGATCCAAAGATCCCAACCCAAGCAGTGGAAAATCATCCAAGCGAGAATGGCCCTGCTGGGAAAGGGGCACCAAGAAGAATGGATGCAGAGGAGCAAGGGAGACAAACGTGGGGATGTGTGTGGGGAGGGAGAGCGAAAGATGAAATGTGGGGATGTAAAAATAGATGTGGGTTTATATTTGTACATATATAAGTGTGTGTATGTCTGCTTCTCTGTGTTTATGTACATACATATTATTTATATGTCTGCATCTGTGTGTATGTGTATATGTACAAAAATGTATGTATGTATGTATGTATCTCTGTGTATGTGTATATGTATGTATGTCTGTATCTCTGTGTGTTTACATACATATATATTATATATTATGTATATGTCTGCATCTGTGTGTATGTGTATATGTACAAATATGTATGTATGTATGTCTGTATCTCTGTGTATGTGTATATGTATGTATGTCTGTATCTCTGTGTGTTTATATACATATATTATATATTATGTATATGTCTGCATCTGTGTGTATGTGTATATGTATGTATATGTATGTATGTCTGTATCTCTGTGTATGTGTATATGTATGTATATGTATGTATGTCTGTATCTCTGTGTGTTTACATACATATATATTATATATTATGTATATGTCTGCATCTGTGTGTATGTGTATATGTATGTATATGTATGTATGTCTGCATCTGTGTGTATGTGTATATGTATGTATATGTATGTATGTCTGTATCTCTGTGTATGTGTATATGTATGTATATGTATGTATGTCTGTATCTCTGTGTGTTTACATACATATATATTATATATTATGTATATGTCTGCATCTGTGTGTATGTGTATATGTATGTATATGTATGTATGTCTGCATCTGTGTGTATGTGTATATGTATGTATATGTATGTATGTCTGCATCTGTGTGTATGTGTATATGTATGTATATGTATGTATGTCTGTATCTCTGTGTATGTGTATATGTATGTATATGTATGTATGTCTGTATCTCTGTGTGTTTACATACATATATATTATATATTATGTATATGTCTGCATCTGTGTGTATGTGTATATGTATGTATATGTATGTATGTCTGTATCTCTGTGTATGTGTATATGTATGTATATGTATGTATGTCTGTATCTCTGTGTATGTGTATATGTATGTATATGTATGTATGTCTGTATCTCTGTGTGTTTACATACATATATATTATATATTATGTATATGTCTGCATCTATGTGTATGTGTATATGTATAAATATGTATGTGTGTCTGTATCTCTGTGTGTTTATATACATATATTATATATTATGTATGTCTGCATCTGTGTGTATGTATTTATATACATATATTATGTATATATCTGCATCTCTGTGTATGTGTATATGTACATATATGTATGTATGTCTGTATCTCTGTGTGTTTATATACATATATTATATATTATGTATGTCTGCATCTGTGTATGTGTTTATGTATATTATGTATAATATATTATGTATAATATAATATGTATAATATATTATGTATATTCTGCCTCTCTATGTATTTATGTACATATATTATGTATGTGTCTGCATCTGTGTCTATCTGTGTATGTACATATATGTATGTATCTCTGTGTGTTTATATACATATATAACATCTATTATGTATATGTCTGCCTCTCTGTGTGTTTATGTACATATATTATGTATGTGTCTGCCTCTGTGTCTGTGCATGTACATATATTATATATTATGTATATGTCTACATCTCTGTGTATTTATATACATATATATTATATATTATTTATGTCTGCCTCTCTGTTTATGTACATATATATTCTATATTATGTATGTGTCTGCATCTGTGTGCACGTTTATGAACACATATATTATGCATATGTCGGCACCTGTGTATATGTTTATGTACATATATATTATATATTATGTATATGTCTGCAATTGTATCTATATTTGTATGTACATACATATTATCTATATGTTTATGTACATATATATTCTATATTATGTATGTGTCTGCATCTGTGTGTACATGTTTATGAACACATATATTATGCATATGTCTGCATCTGTGTATATGTTTGTGTACATATATATTCTATATTATGTATGTCTGCCTCTCTGTGTTTATGTCCATATATTATATATTATGTATGTCTGCACCTGTGTCTATATTTGTATGTACATATATATTCTCTGTGTGTTTATGCACATATATATTATATATTATGTATGTGTCTATGTGTGTATGTACATATATATATATATATTCTGTGTGTGTTTCTACACACATGTGCATGTTTATAATTGCCAACAATCAATGGAGAAAGTAAGAGAGTTTTAGGAAAAAACATCTACTTTTGCTTCGTTGACTTCAGTAAAGACTTTGCGTGGATTACAACAAAATGTGGCAAAGTCCTCAAAAAGATGGGAGAACCAGACCTTCCAACTTGTTCCCTGAAGAACCTGTACGTCAGCCAGAAGCAACAGTTAAAACCACAAGTGGGACGGCTGACTGATGAAGTAGGACGAGGCTGTATGTTGTCACCTTCAGTAAATTATATTTAGTATCTATCATGGGGAAGAGCAGGCCGGATGCATCAAAAGCCAGAATTATGGTTGCTCACAGATATATCAACAGTCTCAGACAAGACCACTCTGATGGCAAAAAGTGAAGAAGAATTAAACTCAAATGATATAATAATTTTAAAGTGTTTTAGCTCCATGGCTAGCATGTAGGTGCTTAATGAGCCCTCAATCCCTTCCTTTTCTCTTACTGTGGATGTTCCTGTGGATAAGTCACTTAAGCTCCCCAAGACACATTTCTTTCATCAGTGAGGTGAGGTGTTTGGATCTAGAACCTCTGGAGGGTCTCTCCAGAGGGGACATGATCATCTACTTCAGAGGTAAGATTTTGAATTCGGGTCTTCTGCCTGCACATCCAGGACCCTTTGGATTGAGGCTCCATAGCATTCCAAGGCTGATAAAGCATTATTCACATGGGTCATCACACGGACGTTTCAAAAACAGGACTGAAAGGGTGAAACTATTATTGCCCCCATTTTTAAGATGAGCAAATGAAGGCAGAGAGGGACTTGCAGAGGTCACTGGAGAATAAATTCAGACCTGGATATCCCTGACTCTGAGGCCAGGACTTGTTCTTCTGTGCCAGAATCTATTAGGTTTTTTTTTCTTTTTAAAATGAACACCACCAAGCCCAAAGTGGTCTTCCCACTAGTCCATGTGCTAACCATTCGGGGAGCTACGGGATTCTCATTTCAGTCTTATTGATTCTCGTTGGAAAATACCATCTTTCAGATTAATGTCACCCAGTCTAATCACAAACTAAGATTCATGGTTTATGTAAGGGCTGCCTTCGACGGGCTCCTTTACTGCGTATTGTTCCCGGGCCACCAGCAGCGTCGGCCGGGCTCTCAGAACAGAGCCAACAAGAAGGCATTCGAGAGGAGTTTTATTTTATTGTTCGCTCTCTGTCCCCCTCCAGGTAGAAGAGAAAGCACACTGGATGAGGGTATAACACAGCAAACCCTTCGGACAACCGAGGCCCCAGCCTGGCCCACATGAAACGTCTCTCCCCCAAACAAGGAGGCCTTTCTTCTTTCTGAGGTTCGCCAACCTAAGAAGCTCCATCAGAAAGATAACACGCCAGGCCCAAGTTTCAACTTGAAACCAGAATTAACTTTCTTCTCTTTTTCTTTGGGTCGAAGAGATCAAATCTTCAGCTGAGAGGAAAATGCGCAGCATCTCTCGAAGGGCACATGCTTTTATTTCTCGACACCCCGGTTGCCGGCGGGGTGCGAAGGCATGGGGAGAGGTGCCTTGAAAGCTAATTGAGTACAATGCTCACCCCAGTCACCGCGGCTGAAAAGGATGCTGCGAGGAGGGCCCTGGGAGGTTACATCCACTGCAGAAGGGCAATCAAAAGTTTTACTGCGGCTTCCAGCTTGGGATAAGGCCGGAGCAGCGGGCTAATGATGCGAAGGTCCAAAGTTCAATCCCCAGGTGGGTCAGCTAACTTGGCACAGTTTCCTGACTGAAAACCATACTCAACCCTTGTAAATTCGAGTCGCCGGTCTCCATAAGAATCAGAATGTGGATGCTTCCATACCAATTCAGTCCCATTCATGGAAAAATAAGCTTAAGGGGACAGTCAAACTAATTATATTTGTGTTTATTAAGGAAGACAGAAACAGCCGCGGCAAGTGCAACAACAAGGAGTTAGTATTCCCGTCGGTCAATCAGTCACTGAACATTTACTAACTGCCTACTCTGTGCCAGGCTCTGTTCTAGGCTCTCACCATACAAGAGCCCAAAACCCGGGCCTTGTCCTCAAAGAGCTTGCAATTTAAACAAAGAGATGGCTCTGTTCAGGTCCAAGAGGAAATAACTAATGGGGATTAGAACTGAAGTGCGTGGAAAGGCTTTCTGTAAAAGACGTCGGAAAATTACTCTGAGACAGATAGACTTTGGGATGATGGGAGGAGAGGGAGTGTCCGGCGAAGGTGATGGGGAGAAGGGTGGAGTTCTCAGCAGCAATAGGGTCACTAATGGGGCACGGGGAGGGTCTAGGAGAAGAAAAGGGGACCGCGTCAGTGCAGACGTGCTCCTGACCAGCTTCTAGGAATCATTCCCACCAGGTTCCTTCTCTTTCATCAAATTCATTTTTAAGTTGTTTGCCCTCACCGGTGCTTCTGCCTGCACGGGCCTCCTGCCAAATGATGTTTCCACAGAAGGGAATGAGATCATCTTCTGGTTGCACCTTTTAGAATTAGGGAGGTTCCCTCCCCCCTCCCAGTTCATGTTTCAGGTTAATCTTTTTTTTCTTCTCTTTAAGAACAGAAGATCCTCTCTCCAGATCTCCCTGAGGGCCTGGTGTTTGCAACATCAAACAGAGCCCACAAACTCTTGCACCCGCTTCCAAAAGCCTATTATACTGTCAACTGGCTTCCTAACTGCGAGCCGGGAGAAGGCTTAGAGACTGACTCCAGAGCTCTTGTACTGCTGGAAAGCATCCACAATTCCTCCCAGCTACCGCTGCATTTCATTTCTCTAAAGAATTTATAATAGGGTGGGCAAAGATCCAGAGGAAAAAAAGAACCTGGACTAACTATAAATCCACCCCTCCCCATCGTTCCCCCTCTCGGACTTTCATTTGTTTGGCAGGGTCCGAGACATGGGACTGTCACGTATGGCTACCAAAAGGTCTTTTCCATACTGCTTAATAAATCAGATAATAAAACACATATTCCCCCAAACCAGTCAGGGACGAAGCAGTGTCAAGCAGAGTTACCTAAGTTATGTTTCACTACATATGGTGTTGGGAAGGAAAAAGGGAAGGGAAAGCTGAGTTCAAGGGTAAGTTCCCAAAAGACATTCCACAGCCATCCTAAAAAGTAAAGACCAGTGACTACCTCTGGTCCACTTTTATTTGAAGAAAAAGTAAGCATTTGGAAGCAAAATATTGTATTTATTGTTGTTGTTCAGTCATAACCAACTCTTGTCCCCATTTGGGTTTTGCTTTTGTTTTTGTTTTGTTTTTGTTTTTGCCAAAGATACTGGAGTGGTTTACCATTTCCTTCTCCAGTTCATTGGACAGATGAGGAAACTGAGGCAGACAGAATTAAGTGACTTGACTAGTTTCTGAAGCCAGATTTGAATTAAAGATGAGTCTCCTGAATCCAGGCTTGGCACTGAATCCTCCAACAAGTTGCAAAAACCCCACTACTTTATCTTTTCTGTTTCTGAAGTTTTCTTCTAAATTGGGCTTTTAAAAAAAAGGTAAAGAATCTGTGAGTGTTTACATGAAAAGTAATTTAGTGATCTGTGACAAGTGGGAAGAAATTTGATACAGAAAAGAAAACACAGTGAGAAGATCCAGACCTGACATAGAAAGTCCTTAATAAATGAGTGTGGACTGAATGAATGGGGTTCAGCTCCAAGCTTTCCAATTAGCTGAGTGACCTCAACAAAGTCACTTCCTTTCTAGTCCCACTGGTTTCTTTTTATGTAAGTATGACGGAACCAGACCAATGAATTTTATTTTTGACACTCTAAATCCTATGGAAAAAAGTTAGCGCCCTGCATTTAGATGCCAAACAGAGACACCTCTCTGAGCTGTTCTCTGTCCCACTACCACCCAAGATGCAGAATAAAGTATTCAATTCATGGCCTCTTCCAGGGTGGGGATTATTATTCCTTTTTCTTTGTATCACCTGAACCCAGTGCACTGCCAGCCACATCAGAGATATACAGTAAACAAACTATCGTTTGATGGATTTGTCCAGAATTCCTTATTGACCTCTGAAGAAGCTTACAAAATTTGGTCCCTAATGAAAGATGTATTTAGTTTGCCTTTATTTTTTCCTCTTACTGAGAATAAAGAACAAAATAGGGCTAGCAGAGTTACTGCATCCCTAGAATCAATTCTTTCAGAGGATTTTTTTTTTCTACTTTGATTTAATGAGCTACATTCCCAAGCTATAGGAACACAAATCCTGGAGATCTCCTCTGGTCCACTGTCATTAGTACAAATCTGTCTGTCCTCTGGAGGGTCAAGGGTTTTACAGAAGAGAAAGGGGACATGAAAATACTGCAAAATAAATAATATATCATTGGAGTCTCACAAAATCACAGGTCACAAATTAGGATGAATTTTAGGGGCTATCTTGACAAAGACCTTAAACACACATGCATACAAACACACTCACACATTCACACCCCGGAGGAGAGATGACCCAAAGAAATAGAATTTGAACTTAATTCTGTCCATCACCTCCATGAATCACCCTTATAAACTAAACTGAAGGAACTTTTGCGAAAAGGACTTTATGAGCACTGTACAATGTGATCCTTACAATCAGTACAATCTTTACAAACAAGTATGATTATAATATCCAGATGAGCAAATTAACTTTGATCAGAGTTTCACAATTGAGTGTTTTGGGATTTTGAATTTAGGACTTCCTGCCTTGAAGTCAGGTGGATAGAGTGCTACCTTGGAATCAGGAAGACCTGGTTCAAAAAAAGCCTCAGATACTGACTAGTTGACTGACCCTGGGCGAATCACTTATCCCTGTCTGCCTCAGTTCCCTCATCTGTAAAAAAATTAAAAATAAAAAAGAAAGAAATGGCTCACCTGCTCCAATGAAAACCCTAAATAGGGTCATGAAGGGTCAGACATGACTGAAATGACTACACAACAAGAACTCTGTTGAGCTATATATGTATAATTGCCATTCCATAGAGTGGCTCCATCAGTTTTTTTTTTGTTTGTTTGTTTGTTTTTGTTTTTTTTGAGGCTGGGGTTAAGTGACTTGCCCAGGGTCACACAGCTAGGAAGTGTTAAGTGTCTGAGACCAGATTTGAACTCGGGTCCTCTTGAATTCACTGCACCACCTAGCTGCCCCTGCTCCATCAATTTTAAAGAGACACCAGACAAAGGCAACTTTTTGTTCTGTTGAGTGGTTTTCTTCTTCCTGTTCTTCTCATCTTCCAATTCAGCCTGAACATTGCCCATGAAATGTTGTTGCTCAACATTTAATGTTTAATATTGGATGCGCTGTTGTTCAGGTGGATGAAATGACTTTTATTTTGGGAGGAGAGGGTAAATGAATGAAAATGTGTGTGTGATGATGATTACTGGAGCAGAAGAAAGCAGACGGGAGAGTTCAATGAGTTCCCAAGTTCAAGACTCCTTATACAGACCAGGAAACTGAGGCACAGAGAAGGGAATAGACTCAAAGAAGGACCTAAAGAGCCATTTCAGTCTAATCCTTCTCATTATACACCTGAGAAAAAGCAAAGACCTGGGAAAGTAGCATCGGAGATGGTTTAGATGGGATGATGTTCACACATTAACCCTTACACAGCTTTTGTTAGAAGCCACTCTAATATTTTTGTCTGCCCCAATTAGGAAGGCTTATTCTAATTTATTTTGCTTCCTGTCCACTTTTTCCAAGGAGAGAACAGGTCCAGAACAAGATGCAGGTTGATCATCTGACCCTCCAGGGTCAGATTCCCTTGTTAGGGAATGGCTTTATGCACCAATAAAAACCAAGAAGAGCTATCAAAGAGAGGGTGTTCTCTGTCATTTATCTTTCACACCTTAGCATCCTTCTTTCAAACTATACCTGTGGATGAGGAGGGTCCTTTGCCCTGGCACAGCTTCTCCTGGCCCCACACCTGAGAAACCTAAAAGCTGAAACTGGGCCCGATTCCTTGGCCTTGAAACCCATTAGGACGCACTCACCTGGGCTAGAAATGAACTCCTTTCCCTCCCCCACCTCCATCAGCCCTCCCAGGTTCCAAATTAATCCTTTAACTCACAAGCAGATATGAAAGGATGAAAGGCTTTCCCAGGTGGTGTTTCTCTGCCTCGAGTGCAGGAGATTTTTCTCGCACACAAATCCTTCTAATAAAAAGCGGAAGGCTCAAACTACAGCTTCCCCCAGCATGTGTGTGTGTGTGTGTGCAGCCAGCCTCCCTGCAAGGTGCCCCAGCCCTGGAGGAAGCACCCCCACGATCCCTCTCACAACGGGCAGGGTGGATGGCGGCAGCGGGCCTAAGGAGATTTGCAGCCGGAGCTGCATGAAGTTGGAAGCTTATGTCCGCGGCTGACAGAAAACAGCCCTACACAGCAAGAAAATGGTGAGAGATTGGTTACAGGCCTCCGTAATGGATCTGCCTGAAAATACGGGCTGGGAATCATGGGATTATTGCAAGGGAGCCAGCTGGGCTGCATTGCTCACTTCCCTCCAACCCGCCAACAACAAAGACTTGCCTCTTTCTCCAGGGACCAGAAATTTTTATTAAAATCTTCATACAACTTAGCAGTAAACGGCATCAGGGAGACCGGTAGGGGTGGGAGGTCGGGGGAAAAATGCAGGAATTCATAAGGAAACTATCCCATAATTTCCTTTTGATCTGGCTTTCATTTCAAAGCCGCCATAGGCCCCGTTTCCCCACGGCCAAAACTCCTTCCCACTCGGCTCTGTGGGGATGGTGTGGGAGTGGCGAGAGGGCGGTGGGCCCTGCCTGGATGCATGCAGCCGGCTAGGATGGTGGAGAGCGAACGGGAAAAATAAAATGGGAGGCCGTCCAAAACTGCAGCTGTGCTGGCCCATTAAAAAGCTGAAACTCATTCTGCTGTTCGACCTCATGCTTATCACCACATAACTATTCATCAAAGAAATTTCGGTGCAATTAATTAAATTATTCCCATGTCTCTGCCACAGAGTCGTTATTCCAATATCAGCTTTCACTCACAGTCTCCTAAGCTCATGTCTGCGTGCCAAGTCGCTACTCTGGGGTTGTCCAGTCTCCATAAAGCTGTGCTCCTCGACACTCACACAGGCTATCATTTCTCTTTTTTATTGCCATTTATTTTCCACTAGGATTTTGCTGCCAGTATATTGGCAGGACTTCCAGTATATGGATGTAATGAAATCTACCACAGACACTTAACACTGGGTCAGGATTGAGCTCGGCTCATGTGAAGCTGTAATATAATAAACAAATGCTTCCAAGAGGAGGGTTTTATCAGCTCAAAAATAGAACTTGGTATCCTCTGGTCCCCAGTCTAGAAATAGTTGGAGTCATTTGAAAATCCTTGGGATAATTAAGTTTATGGCTGAAATGTGCCGAACATGAGAAATTGGAGCTACAGCACAGATTTCTTTTCATCTGTCAGGGCCAGTTTATTAAAAACAAAGGGTGGGGGGGAGAGTTGCTAAGATGAGGATGATTTCTCTCCCCCCTCACCCGCACTGTGGCAGTCTCCTTAGTCACAGCCACTCAGCAGAGACACAGAGGGGTCCGGAGGAGCCCGCTGCCCTCGGCAGAATCCTGATCCAACTAAGGCAAAATGCAAATGATGCGGATGATGTAACACTCAATTTCTGAAACTCTGAAGAACTGGGAAAACTTGCCACGGGGAAGGGGATACGTGAACCCCACCTTCCCATCTGTAACACCGTGACCTGGAAAAGAGAGGAAGAACAAGATGGCAGCCTCCAAGTGCCAACTGAACGATGGGAGGAAATAGCAGGAAGTCCTGTGAGAAAACAGCCTCCAACCTGGATCGATTCCAAGAGTAAAAGGTGGATAGCTGCAGGGCCATTAGCACAGGGCTGAGCAGAGCCTGGCTCTAGGGAGCCCGGTACTAAGGAGGGTAAAGGGCCTGGAATCCATGCCATATGAGGATATGAAGGAACTCAGAGATGTTTATCTTGGAGAAGAGGTTAATATATGATGGCTGCCTTCAAACATCTGAAGTGCTCTCATGTGGAGGAGCAACTGGATGATTTTAGTATTGACTCTGTATCCCCAACGCAGGGAACAGTAGGTATTTAATAAGTGCTCACTGCTGGAACGAGAGCCTGGCACTTACTGGAGATTGTTTGCTTACAATGTTTAATAAATGCTTAGGAACTGGTAGTCTAAGGTTTTTTAGCCCTAAAGAGCAGAACTAGAAAAGCGTTATCGTGAGGAAAGTTTCTTCCAACCACCGGTGGCCTTTCACACACAACCTGCTGCCCAGGACCGCCCGAGATCCCTGGCAGTGCTTGGGCCATGTGTCCCCATGTTTGGGGAGAGGGTCTCCAGCATCCGCCCCCTGTGGGAGCCTCTCAAATAACCTTCGCCCTCTCCACAAACGGCTTCAGCAGACAGTTTCCAGAGCTCCTCGGGCCGCAATGCTCATCCTAAGTCTTTATGTCTGTTCTCTAAATGGAAAGGAAAGACACTATATCCATCAAAATATATTTCACTTCGATAAGTTCCAAAGCAGCACTGAGGATCTCCCAGACTGCCATCTGCACGCCCAAGGTTCAAGAAACATGGAGCCAGGGGCCAACCTCTCCTTACAACGTTTCCAACTGGCATCAAAGGAACTAAGTGCCCCCACCTCCCATATATACTGTTCTTGACTTTCAGACACAGTGGAGATTGTTTGGAGCAATTTCAGTCCTTTGAGAGTTCTATCATTAAAAACAGAAGTGCTGTACTAAAAGTCCAGCTGCATCTATAAATATTTTTAAAACATACGTAGTAAGTAAAACCTCTACTTTTTTTCCTCCAGGGAGACGTGTGATTTCAGCCCGGACCCTGTTTTGCATTAGACATGCTTTCTTCCCCTCTAACTCGGGGTGATTTAAAAAAAAACAAAAACTTTTAAAGACGGGTTTCCTCATAGGAGATTACAATAAATCATCCATACACCATAAAATTTAATTTCCAAATTCCAAGTATTAACAAATCAACATTTTAGGCATGTAGTCAACACGGCGTTAAAGCGCCATTCCATGTCCAAAGCTACATAATATCTACAAGCCCCCCCCCTTTTTTTCTTCAGATTATCACTGAGATTATTTCAGAGAAGATGACAAAGAATCAGGTAACCAAAAATAAGAGGGAAAAAAAACTTGACAAACACCAAGGCTGACTTTTGTTTTCATGTTATCCAGAGTCAGGAATCGGTGACCTTTTTATAGTAACACTCATCTCAAAACGTAAATGGAATTATTTCTAATTTTCCTGGATTTTAAATTTCATCAATGAAAATCTGCTTCAAATGAAATTTTAAATTTACACTTTTGCTCTTAGAATACTTAAGAATTCAATCCATAAAACTTCAACACATAGCTTGTACTAACTCATCCAAACTAATAGATGATTTCAAGTGTTTTTCTTTCAAAACAAAACCCCATTATTTATAAGTGTGTGTATATCTGTATATCAAAACCCCATTATTTATAAGTGTGTGTATATCTGTATATCATTATGTATACATAAAAATATTCATGGTATATGTGTATAGGTCTATACATACTATATGTGTATATTTCCATACAGTATATATGTATATGTACATACATATATAGTGCATTTGTGTATGTTTATGCATGTTTATATATATGTATATATATATGCTGGATACACATGCACCTGTGCTAAATATAACCATGTCTGCAACATGCATAGTTCATGTTCATGTGTAGTATGTCCATGTACAGTATATGTGCACATGTGGGTATATGTAGTTATATGCAAGGGTAAGTATATATATATATATATATGTATATATATATGTATATATATATAGAGAGAGAGAGAGAGTTATATATATATATGGTAGATAGATAGATAGATAGATAGATAGATAGATAGATAGATAGATAGATAGAGGTACAAATAAACTTCTATGGAAGGAAAAAAAGGAAAAAATTCTGTTCCATATTTTTAACTAAATCCAAAATTACTTTCATTTTTTTTGTTGTTTTTTATTAATGAGAAAAGGTAGAAAAATTTAAATAGTAGCAGATTCCTGCGGGCTACATATTAATTTAGAAAACTACCAATTAACATTATTTAGGTTTTAATGTATTTTGTTAAATATTTCCCAATTACATTTTTGCCTGGCAAAGTAAGTCTGCACCTCTTTTGGAGTGGCTAAAGAAGGCTCTGGAGTTCAAATGCTGGCCCTGATATATAGTAGCTTCATTATCATAGGAAAGGCCCTCAACCAATTTCTGGAACTCTAGGTGAGCAGTTTGTAAGCTTTTTGGTCTCAGGAGAGTTATCTATAACTTCATAGTATAGGATCTTGACCACAAAAGACATTATTTTAATAAGTGATAATTTATTCTTTGTTTCTGGCTGTTTGTCTCCTTGATAAAAAGCAGAATGTTAGTGGCAAAAAAAATCTCTCTTTTTTTTTTTTTACATGAGTAATTTGCATTACTTTACATATAATTGACACAGATTTGTATAAGACTGCTAGATCCCCTCATTGAAATGTAAGCTCCCCACGGGCAGGGAGTGTTTGAGTTTTGTCTCTAGAAAAAATAGTGTTTAGAACAAAGTGGATGCCTCACAAAATAACTTTGTATTTTCTAATTAACAAGCATTTATCTTCTCTCCCTCACACCTTTTCCCAAGTGGGAAAAAATAAAGAAAAGGAAGAAAAACCTGTAACTAATAGGCAGAGTTAAGCATAACAAACCACTAGATTGGTGGTATTAACAATTATTGAATCCAATCAAATTGAGGAGTAATTTTACAATCAGTAAGTGGCAATAATCAGAAATGGGGTAGGGAATGAACACATAAGAGAGGAGCAACCTAAGAAGCAAGGTTCATTTGTGTTTGTGTGAGCTGAATCAATAATTGTTAGCTGATTAATGGATTATTACTTTTCTTCCCAAGTTATTAAAAAAACTGTTATGAATCAATAAATGAGGTTTTAGGTGCCTTCGATGGCCTGGATATGAAGGAAACAAATTTAAAGAATGAAACAATTCCATTTTTTAATAATCTCACAGTCTGGTCATGTTAAAATTCCCAACTAAATAATTCCCAACTAAAATCTGTTTCCCACAACTAATGATGATAATAGGTGATGGACCTGGTCCTTGGAAGTCATGCTAAAGCGATACAAACTTCAGAAGGTATGACCAACAGGGAAAAGTTTTCCGTATGTCATCATAGGTAATACACCAAGACCCAGAGATACGCTTGCAGCGGTCATCAACCAACAAAAAGTTACCAGACAAATAATTTGGGGTAGGAGTACCAAATCATGAGCAAATGTTTGATAGATGTATACCAGATGACAGGCATTTACTACAGCAGTTAGGGAATAAGACAAAAGGAAAAAAGAATCTGCCCAAAATGGACTTATATTCTAAAGATATCAACAACACATGTATTACTTTGGGAGAATGGAACTAGTTTCGGGAGTCATAAAAATAAAAAACACTGGCAGCTAATAGCACAGCAAAGTGAACCTGGAGTTCAAATTCCTGAGTTCAAATCCAGCATCCAACCTTTATTAAGTGTGTGCCTGCCTTGGTTTCCTTGATTATAAAATGGGGATAATAAAAGCACCCATCTCCCAGGGGTGTCATGAAGATCAAGTGAAATGATATTTGTAAAATGTTTAGCAAAATGCTTAGCACACAGTAGTCACTCAATAAATGCTTATTCCTTCCCTTATCTCCCCTTCCAAGATGGAAGTGCTGTAATATAAACCAGTGAAGATAAAAAATGAAATCAATATGTATAAAAAGTAAAAAACAATGGGGGATATAATAATATCAGCTTACATTTTCTTAAGGACATTAAATCCTATAGAATCTTTTCATATTAGCAACCCTAAGAGAAATAGTTTGAGTAGTATATTATTATCTCCATTTTATAAATGAAGAAACTAAGGGCCAGTGTGATGTGTGATTTACTAATGATCCTACAATTCAACATGAGACTTTAAATTTGAACACAAATCCACTATATCCACATCCATTGCTCTCTTTGTTAAACTACAAAGTCTTTAAAAAAAACACATTGAAACCCTTCTTTTCAGGAGAAAAATAAAACTGAAGACAGATGCCTAGAAACCACACACTTGTAGAAGAACCAACTCTACCCAAAGAAAAATGCACAGCATTCCAAAGATTGCAAGGATCCCCAGAGAATCCAACAATATGGATGTTATGGACTGCTCAGATCACTCTGAAGAGAGACTTCCAAGGAAAGCAATCAAGAAGACAAAAATCAATCCAATCATCGTTATCCTACGTGCTTTGTCAAGAGTGGAAATGTATTCAGTTGACAAACAATCCCGCCAAGTAGCTCTCCTCCATGTTGCTCGTGTCAACAAAAATTAATTTGACATTTACAACTATTTTGAGAATAAAATGCAGTTGCCTAAATGATTCTGTGGAAGCAACATGAGACGGAATTATTCAGTTGACAAAATCTAATTAGGTGTAAATTATTTCAGGTCGTATGAATTATAAAACCTTTCCCAGATAAGTATTTAAGCTCAAAGTGCCTCCAAGTGTCATGGAATATTAATGTGGTGGTTGCCTCTTGTAGCGATTGTGCTTATGTCTTTGACAGAGCTACTAATTTTCGCCAATTTTTTTCCCATTTATTTATTTTGAACTTCTCTCTGTGACTAAAAATATCTTTATGAATCTGCCATCCATTTGGATCTTTGTTGGATATCGTCTAATGAGATGGCAGGTACTGTGTTTAGCTTTTTCTCTCTTTTCTCCTTAGCAACTTACTTGATTTTCCTGAGTTTCTTGATTCCCTTATTTGTAAAATGGGGAGGTTGAACTAGATGATCTCGGGGATTCTTCCCAATCCTGACTTGTGACCCTATACCTGTCCTGGGTCTCAGTTTCCTCATGATGCCATTTCTGAGATCCCCTCCTGCTTGACACAATCCATCCTATGACACTCAACAAACAACTGACAAAGTCCTATCTACTGACATTTGAACAAACATGGAAACTCAAACAATTCTAGCACATACATAGGAGACAGAATGAGCCTAACTGGGAATCCATGATAGGAAAGGCAACTGTTTGAAGAATGGGTGCTGCTGATACTACTTCCATCCCATTGTGAGGTGGAGAGCCCACTGAATTATCCAATCTGCATATTTATCTTAGCATAGGAGGAAAGAAAAGTGAGATGAATGACATTTAAGAGACTGGGCAGTGTTTTTAGTATTCCCAAACTGTTCCTTCATACAGCAAGAGACCATTTTTTAAACATGACAAAAGTATGTGTTAAATTCAATATATGTATATATATATATATATATACATACATACACACAATTATCTTGCTGCACAAAAAAAAAAGATCAAAAAGAAAAAAAAATGAGAAAGAAAATAAAAAGCAAGCAAACAACCACAAAAAGAGTAAGAATGCTATGTTGTAATCCACACTCAATCCCCACAGTCCTCCCTTTGGGTGTAGATGGCTCTCTTCATCACAAGATCATTGGAGCTGGCAATAAAAGACCATTTTCAAACAAAAAAAAAAAAAAAAAAGAAGAAGAAAGAAATATAGAATGGTGGAATCAGAGCCAAGAAGACCTAAGTTCAAATCCCACCTCAGACATTTGTTAGATGAGTGGTATTGGGCAAGTACAAAGAGAGAGACAGACAGATAGAGGGAAGAGTATTTGAGTTACTTTCACTGGTACTCAAGTAACCAGCAAGACCAGGAAAGTGGCTTACTCCGAGCTGGTTTCTAATCTGGAACTTCAAGGAGGATAAGGATTCTGAGGAAGGGGTGAGTGCATTTCCAGAGAGGGAGTGCTCTCTACAAAGGAAAGTAATGGAGCTGTGTGATAAAAGCAAGTAAAGCAATCTGTAGGGAATAAAATGAACAGGAAGTGGAAATAAGAGATTCACATCCACTTAGAATTCAGTGAAAAAGTGGGGGCAGGCAGCCTAGATACTGGTCCATTTGCCTACTTGAGAGTCCAAAAGAATTCCAATTGAAAGGTCTGGATTCCAGTCATAATAACAGTGGCTATATGGGAATGTGGGAATTATATGGGAATAGCTGGTAAATGTCCTGATTCCCGAAAACCCTATGAAACAGGAATATCAAGAGCTGTCAATCCCTGTGTTAGGATGAAGGAAATCCTAGATCACAGCTCCGAGAGAGGAAGGGGCTTTGGAAATCTAAAATATTCATCTGAAAGGGTCAATGACAACAAGGTTACTAAAGGGTCATGTCCAAAATATTAGCTTCAAATCTGTTACCCAGAAACAGTTTTTAAATTAAGAGCCGGGGGGCAGCTAGGTGGCACAGTGGATAGAGCACCAGCCTTGAATTCAGGAGGACCTGAGTTCAAATCCGGTCTCAGACACTTAACGCTTCCTAGCTGTGTGACCCTGGGCAAGTCACTTAACCCCAGCCTAAAAATAATAATAATAATAATAATAAAAATAAATTAAGAGCCATTTCTAAGTTTTCCTTCCCAGTGTAGCCCAAGATTTACATATGTCCTCCAATTTCATCTACTGTACACTAGATTGGTATGGACTGGAGGGAAATGGGGGAAGGAGGGAGTCAAGAAGGGGAGAGAGGAAGGAAAGATAGGGAGATGAGAGATGAGGAAGAGAAGATAAGAAAAAGGAAGTAGAGGGGGAAAGAAGAGAGAGAAAGTGAGAGAAAAGAAGGAAGGGTAGAGATAAAAGGATAGAGAAGAAGGAGAGAAAAAAGATAGAAAAGAGGAAAAGGGGAGGGAAAGAATAGGGTAGCTAGAAGAAGGAGAAAAGGAGAAAAAGAAAGATAAAAGAAAGAGAGGGAGAGGAAGAAAGGGAGCAAATAGAGGAGGAGGAAGAGGAGAGAGGAGTGAGGGATGGAGAGCTCCTCTCTCTTGTGACATAGCAACTTCTCTCTTTAAAGGACCACAGCTGAGAGTGGACAAGGTGTCAGGTTCAAGTATATACACACTCCCAACAAATCTATAAAACCCTGGTGACACACCGGCCTGACAGGGGAGGGAGAACTCCACACATCCCGGCACGTGTCTCGGGCTGGCCTGACATTTGGAGAAACAATAACCATCCCAAACAAGACAGGGGGTCCAGGGAAAAGGCAGGGGGAGGGTGTGACAGGAGTAAGCGGTGAGCAGACAACTAAAACTAGGGGGGGGGAGAAGGGAGGGGGAAATGAAGCAAGAAAAAAGCATTTGTAGCCGTAAAATTATTCCCTCGCTTTTGTCAATGTTCTCTCCCAATTCTATGAGAGTTAAAGGCCGCCAAGTAATAGGCACTGCAGAGTTTTCCCCTGGGGAGCGGCCAGGGCCACTAACCCTGCTATTAGAGGCCTGCCAAGCTTTGTCAATGCAATCTGCTGAATGCCTTGAGTGACAAGCGATCAATATTCTCCACTCTCCTGGGTCATCACAGGTGACATAGGCCTAAGTAATAAAACAGCCTTGGCTGCCTCCGAACTTAAATGCTTCCCCAGCCACAATATTTCTCTCTCTCCCTCTCTCACACACACACTCGCTCGCTCTCTTTTTTGTCTAAGCGCCTCTAGCTAAATTTCTCATAGATCGAACCGTCTGATGGGGACAGAGCTTCTGAGGAATTGCGAGGTGTCGGGATTGATGCTAGCCAGTGAAAGCTCAGTAGACTGGAGAAATAGGTCCGAATAAATCGAAAATGACGAGCCACACGGCTGTAATCTGCCAGCATCGGGCCCTGTAGCAACGAGTCCACCCCGTGAAGAAAAAGCCAGGCCAGGCCCGCCAGCCACCTGCTGGAATGGGAGGGCCCGTGCCCGCCATCCCACACTACCTCCCCCGCCCCCATTGGCCCTTGGCACCATCTCTTTGGGGAGAAGGGAAATTCTTTTTTAAATGGAATCCATGCATATGGGGAAGCAATGAATGGTACAAAGTCGCCATCGATACTCGTCAGCATTTCACCAAAATGAGGCCATGTGTCTGACCCAAGTGGGGGGGAGGGAGGTGGGGAAATCTTCCTGGTGACTCAACTTTCTGGGGCTACAGGTCAGTTAATAGCAGGTTGCTTCTGTAGACAGGCAGGTATGAGCAAGCACCTTTTCTTCCTCTATGGTTTCAAAGGAAGCAGCCTCCAGCATCCTCCCCAAGCCACAGTCTGGACCATCCTTGGCTCCCACCATTATTCTCTGAGGTAACTGACAAGCACCTCCTCCTGCATCACTATAGTAGCATCCTTGGCTCCCACCGTCCTTCACCAAGGTAACTGACAAGCACCTCCTCCTGCATCACTAGAGTAGTGTCCTTGGCTCCCCCTATTATATATAGTGGTAACTGACAAGCACCTCCTCCTGATATCACTATAGTAGCATCCTTGGCTCCCACTGTCATGCACCATGGTAACTGACAAGCACCCCCTCCTGCATCACTATATAGTGTCCTTGGCTCCCCCCATTATATATAGTGGTAACTGACAAGCACCTCCTCCTGCTATCACTATAGTAGAGTGTAAGCTTCTGGAGGGAGCACATGCTAACCACTCATGACTTTCATTTCTCTTTCCTTAGAGTCTTATGCATATTAGTTGCTTAAAACTTATTTGCCTAATTAAATTGAGGATTGATGATGCTGTGAGAAGAAAAAAAAATTACTGAATTCCGAAGAAGATTTTCCCCATAACACTTTCCCACATAGCAGCACTAAAACCAATTTTAGATAGGTAATATAATGCTCAAGGAAGCAAAGGAGGCACACAGAAAGTATTTAATAAATGCTTGTTTGTTGACTGACTGATTGAAGGAGGGTGGTAGATAGTCTAACATCCTCCCTCCAAAAAATTGTCAACTGTAGTCTCAAGTCCAGAAGAAAAAGGGAGTTCAATTCAATCCACAGAATCATCTATTTTAAGATGGGACTTTGGAGGCGACCTGATGCAACCCCTTCACAAACACGTCAGAAAATAGAAACCAAAAAGACTCATCCAAAGTAAAACATAATAAGTGACAAAGATGGGATTTGAACTGAGATCCTTTCCACATCTAATGAATTACTCTTTCTACTACACCATGCTGCCTCCCAAATTCAATTTAAATCAAGGCCATTCAACATGTGTTTATTACCTATATGAGAAGTACCAGACACTGTATCATATATTAACTTTGATCTTTTTAAACAAGAGTGGTTTTAAGGAATTTATAATCTCATAGGGAGAAAACAATAGGGGCTAAATATAATAATTTTAAAAGGAAATATGAAATAATTTTGGGATAAAGAACATTAAAACAAGAATTAATCCACTTATCAACCAATTGATCAACTAAGAACAGGAATCAATCAACATGTTTAAAGCACCTACTGTGTGCCAGATTTTGTGCTAAGTGCCTGGAATACAAAAAGAGGCAAAAGCTCCTTTAGGAGATTACAATATGATAGAGAGACAGAAGGCAAGCAAATATATACAAAGCAAGCTATCTACAGGATAAATAGGAAAGAATTAAAGGCACTACAATTAAGGGGAGAGCTAGAAAAAAAGTCGCTGATATAAATCAATCTAGAAAGAGGAAATGGAGTCAGACTAGAAAAACATTTTAAATGACAAATTATTTTATGATAGAGGCTATAGGGCCAGAAATGTGCATTAGTGCTACCAATTTGACAAGTGAAGGAAGGATGGTTTGGAGAAGAGTAATAGAATCTAGCCCAACCTCCTCCCTGCTTGCAAGAAGGCCCATAACCTGTTTCTGCCATTTGCTTTATAATCACCAGAAAGAGAGAGCATTATATTCTCCACAAGGACACTCTCAAGAATCTCTCGAGTCTTACAGTCCAAAAGCTGTGATTCTGGTCTAATGAGAATTCCTTGTGAGCCAATTTAAACCCACTCCTAGATTGGAATAGGAGGAAGTACCCTATTGGTACTGGGCTGATTATTCAGGTACAAAGTCTCTTCTCAACTGTGTGTACTTGCAAAGAAAAAAAAAAAGTCACCAAATGGCAAATGTATTGAAATCTTATTAAAATTGGGGTGGTGAACTAATGATTTTATTCAGGTGGCCCCTTCAGAAATAATTGGTCTAATGTTTACACTGCATGGGGCAGAGAAGTAGGAAACCAGGATGTTTGAGCTTTGTGTTCTTGGCCACCTTGACCTCTTCTCATTTAAAACCTAATTGTACTGAAATTATGCTTTATTCGGCAGTTTTATTCTTCGAATAATCACAAAACTGATCTACATACCAAAAGGCAGAGGGAATGGTACTACATAATAGCAGGATGGTCCCCAATGATGCTTGAGACGTTGGTAGCTGAATTAGCAGATTTAATATTTATGCCCTGGTATTCACGCTTTCAATTTTAGTTTTCAGAAGTAATAAAAAATAAAGTCATGGGTGAGAATTTTCCTGGGATTACAAAGAAATCGGAGCTTGATTGAACGGGAGAAAAAGCAAATAAGAACTAATAAATCAAGGTGTGAAGAGGAAAGAGAAAAGGAGATCAGGGTTAAACAAAAAGAAATAGGAAAATGGAGGTAGAGGAAGTGGTGGGGGGGGAAGGTGAGAGGTAAAGGAGGAAGAGAAGGGAATAAGAAAAGCTATGGCGGAATCACTCCCAGGGGCAGAGATGCTCAGTCCCAAGAAGGGCCAGCCTCATCCGCCCTGATGGGTCCTAGAAAACAACAGAGGCTGAGAAGCATTAATTGCAGCAGTCAGCTGCTGACAGTGATGAGTTTTACACGTTTCAGTTGGATTAGAAAGGAGGGAATTGGCCCGAGTAATTCATCCCACAGAAGAGAAAAAGGTTAGGAAATACTGGGGCTAAATGTTTTACATTTTGAATTTCATTGAATCCCCTTAATTATTATTATACACCTAAGGAAACTAAGGCAGACAAAAGTTAAGGACTTGCTCAGTGACACATAACTGGGAAGTATCTGAGACCCCATGTGAATTTAAGTTTTCCCAATCCCGGTCCTGAAAGAGAAACATAAGAGATTTAAAGTGTGTGGGGGGAAAAATAATAAACCCGTGTTTTCTTTCAAAGAGCAATCCTCAGAAATGCCGTGAAATAATTTTAAAAAGTACTTTTAGTGCTTAGGTCCAATTAGACATAGAAAGCTCTATGGTAACTTAATAAGATTTCAATAAATTCCTACCTGGGGGACCCCAAGGTGGCACAGTGGACAGAGCTTGGAGGCAAAAAAACCCGAGTTCAAATACAGCCTCAGATAATTTTCTAGCTGGGTGAGCCTGGACAAGTCATTTAACCCTATTTGCTTCAGTTTCCTCATTTGTAAAATGGCAAACCGCTCCGGTATGTCTGCCATGAAAATCCTCAAAAGGATCATGAAGAGTTATGACAAAAACTAATTGAAATGCACAGGACTACAAAGGAAATACATTATTTTGAAATACTGTCATCAAAAGGAGAGTTGTTGTTTTAAGTTCACTGATCTATTGCAACTTTCCTCATTTGTCACATGAGAGAACTGACGATTTTCCTAAGATCACACAGGTTGGTAAGCAGCAGAATTCAAGACACAAAGCTCCAAATTCACAGCTTTCAGGCCGGTGCTCTTTGCATTGCTGATATTTCCATGGAAATACCAGATGTATGACCATGAACTTTTAAAGCTTTAATTATGAATTTTATAGCCTCATTTTATAAAACAAGGGAAATCACCTAGACCAGCCGCCATCTCATCATGGAGACATCAGCCATTTTTACCGTACTTGGAAGCGTCCATCATAATACCGTATACGCCCAGTTCACAGGGTTGAAGTCTTCCCATATAAAAATGTGATTCAAGCTGTGGTTTAGCAAGTAAAGTATTCCATTCAGAGGGACATTTTTTTCTCCTGATTTTTGGTGGATTAAAAAAATTAATCAGACTTTTCTTGTTAATTTAATACCCTGGCTGGTGGGTAATTTCCTTTTAATCATGGTAGAGGTGAAGAAGGAAGAGAGAGAAAATTTTAAAAAGGGAAACCCCAAAAATGAACCACACCAAAATGTGGAGAGTCACAGGAGAAGGAGGAAACAGGAAGGAGGAGGTGGTACAAATGAGACAGAATGTGCTTCCAGGAACAATTCTGCTTAAATTCCACCATGGACCACACATGCCTGTGGAAGCGTATCCATCAGATGATTGATAACCTAATAGGATGATGTGAAAGTATGAGACTCATATATTTATTAATCATCTGCTTTGGACAGAGAACTATGTTAGGTACTTTGGGGTGATATAAACAACAATCAGAAACTATTATTCTATAGGATAACAGTAAGAGGGACAGGCAGGAGATTTATGAGTTCAATGGTACCAGAAACGCCTCAGAGAAGAAACTCCTTCTCCCAATGGGGATCAATAACTTCTGCAACAATGTCTAGTCTCACTGATATTAAACAGGCCCAAATTTCAAATGAGGTCCAATATTTAACATTAATAGCTAATTATTTTTATAACCATAATCATATTTATTTATATGTATTTATTTAAATATAGTAATAATAATTAATAATTTCAAAAAGAGATACTATTACATTGTAAAACTAGGTCACTACACCAAGATCACATATATGAGAGAAATATTTAACAAGTACCAATCCATGTACAAGGGACAAAGGGCCGCTGAGCAGGAACTAAGGGAGGCTGTCGAAGAAGATTTTGGGGAAGGGCAACATCTGAACAGGGCCATAAAAAAGAAGCAATGTTTCAATGATATAATTCTCAGAGGTATATTTGGAGTATCAGGGAATCATGTAAATCAAGTGCTTTGTGGCTTTCAAAACTCTATATGTATATGTGTGTGTATGTCTATACATGTCTATACATATATAAACATACGTATAATCATCTCTAAAACATTATAATATGTCGCTATTACAAAGGACTATAAAGAAAGAGGGAAAGCAATAAAACGCTTTCTCTAAACACCCTCTATAATTGTATTTTAGAGAGATGGCAGAGACAATAGAAGGAAGGCTGAAAGGCGCCTTATAAGTCATTGAGTCTACCTCTTCTCTTTTATGGAAAGACAGAGAGGCCTGGCTGGGGCCACATGGCTACAGAATGAGGAAGGATTCGGCATTTCTGGACTCCCAAAACAAGACTGCAATGACTGTTTTGCTGAAATTCATAGAAAAATGCGGCACATGACAACCTGTACCATGTGGAGAAAGAAGACAGGATTTGAGAAAAGCTGCCACCAAGAAAAAGAAAAGGGGGAATGGCATGAAGAAGAGGCTTGGGTTGAATTTTAGCTGCTCTGAGATAGCCCACAGCCTTCTCTTTGGGAAGTGAGCTAAAGTTGAGGGTCTCAAGTGATGGCATGAGTCAAAATGGCGGCCTCCCAGGTTGTGCAAGGGGATAAGCTTTGCAGAAATGACCGCACTGTGAAACGTGGGTGGGGGGGGATGTCCCTTATCTCTTAAACTTTGCGGCTTCCTTCAAGGACTCAACCCAGAATCCCGACCTGAAGTGCCTGAAGTCAGCACACTCTACCCTCCCACAATTCATAGCATATTGTATCTCCCAATAGAAAACAAGATTCTGGAAAGAAAGAATTAGAGGGATTTATCTGCTAGTTTTTAGTCTTTGGGGTTACTGTCTGATATACAACTTAAGTGACTTGCCCAGGAAGCATGTGAGGCGAGATTTGAACTCAGACCCTCCTGATGGGAAAGTCCAAGGCAGCATTCCATTTACAAAAATGTGGATTACTAGATTCTTTAGGAAAATGAATTCTTTCCTAAGCAACTTAGCTTTCCTTCTTCACTTTGATTTGAAGCTGTGCCTTTTCCCCGATCTCACTGACTACAAAGCAATCCTCCATCCAAGGTCAATTGCTTGGCAGGATTTAGAGAGCAGTAAGAGTGCTTATTACATTCACTTAACTCAGGAAGCTTTCCTATGTGCGATCTGCCCCATCTCTCAATCCTAACCCCTTCTGCCACCTGGAATACTTGTTAAGGAAAAAAAGAAAAAACAGTGACCGTGACTTGACTAGTTTTCTGTAATTATTGTTTTGAGTTGCATCTTCCCTTCCCAAACTTTGTGTGTTATGCAATAAGAAAATAATTGGGTAGAAAATTAGAAAGGGTTTTGGTAGGGGGCGTGTTGCATTTATTTATGAGCTTCTAAGTGCCTGGAATAAGAATTTTTCTATTATCTCAGAATTCTAAGTGGAGCCACCGTTTCCTTCCAGAAGTGGTCTTGAATGGATTTCAGTTGCAGCCAAGCATCCTTAGCTCAAGGAGAGAAAGCTTTGGAATAGCTACGGGATTTATGCTCCACAAGGCTGCACTTTTCACAGAGTCCCCATTTTTCTAGCCTATGTCATGGGTTCTTGTCTGCTAAGCTGACACGTCGCCAAGCAGGGACGTGAGAAACGCTGAGCCTGACCCCGGCTTCTGTGTATCAGGGGGCAATTACTCAGAGAATCAATGACTTAAAAAACATTTATTAAGCATTTACTGTTTGCCCAAAACTGGACTAAATGCTGAGAATACAAAATAGCAAAGTAAAGCCATTTCTGCCCTCAAGGATGTCATATTCTATTTGGTGAAAATAACTCATAGAGGAGGCAGACAGGAGCAACAGCAGCGTGGATGGCAAGGACCTCTACTGTCATGGCAGGTGAAACGGTAATGATTAGGAGGCTGGCTGGAGAAATGGTAAGACAAATCTTACCTTTGTAGTACCTTATGACAGACCCAGAATCCTATCTGTCTTTCTTTCTTATAGAGAAAGGGGCAGCTGGGTCCTCTAAGAACTTCTGAAACACAGATGATAAAGGAAAAATCTAATAGAAAATCTAACACAGAAAATAAGAGGAAAGAACATTTGATCAGTCCCAAATCCTGGCATAAAGGATATTTGTACTTATTGTATCTATATATTATTTCCGTAAATAGACTTATTGACTCAGTGCTTTTGTCCAGAAGCAGTTCATAGAATATTCAGCGTCAGTCAGATGAATTTCATGCTATATATACCTTGCTTCTGCCCAAGAAGCAGACATTTTGCGCCTCATGTTCACAAAATAGGGAAGAAATGAATGGATAAAAAAAGCACTTATTAAGCACTTGATCTGTGATAGGAGTTGACAATCCAAATATAACACCGACAATTCCTATACTCAAGAGTCTTACCTTCTGATAGACGTATGGATTCTTAAACCGGGGAGTCCATGGACAGATTTCAGAGAAATCTGTGAAATTGGGTAGAAAAAATGCGGCAGTATTTCTCTATCCTGAGGGTTCCTTTTTCATTTGATGTATTTTATTTTATGCATTTCATCATGTTTTTCTCAAAAGAAATTCAACAGGCTTCAAAGATGGCCAAAGAAGTTCATGACTTTACAAACCCAGCTCTAAGGGCTTCAGTCAATCTGGAAGGTTTGCCCTTGACACAGTGGGAGGAAGTAGAGAATCCTAGGTCTTTAAGGTTGGAAGGGAGCCTAAGAAATATGGTCCAACACCCATTTCATAGATAAAGGGATTAAAGTTCTGAGACAAAGTGCCAAGGTCCAGCAACTAGCAAGCTGAGCAGAGAAGAAGCAATCCAAAAGAGATCTCCATCCACGATACGACGTTGTCCACCAAATTGTTATCCAGCTGTAGCTCAGTTTGTTATTTTTTAATTCAGGAGTTAGATGGGGATAGTATGGAGTTCTGGAAACCTTATTTTTTTTTAACAGGCAAGTATCTATTATGTACAAAGCTCTGTAGACACACACAAAATACTTTCTTATACTTGCCCTAATTCTGCCATGTTATAGCCTCTATCAACAAAAACAAACCTAGGCCTGGGATCTCACAGAGGCAGGCTCCAAAGCACCAATTTTATATTCCAAATTCTATTTCAGGCTTGGGTAGATGATGAACAATGAAATACCTCTCCAAGTTAAATTATGCCAATGGAGTATGACATGTCAATCAGTCTCCTATCATATGGGCTTTCCATCCCTAGTCTTCAGTCTGTTCACCATAGGTATAAATAGTATGCCTGCTGCTATCACCTCCTCCACATTTATCTCCATTCTAATTATCCCTAAGGCAACGAAGCCCACTCCTACCAATTTGCCCATCTCCAAAAACATTCCACTAGGTTGTCTGGAATCCCCAGAGTTTACTCTCAACAAATTCCTCTCCCCTCAAATTTTCCAAACAACTATTTCTCCTCTTCACTTTAATTGAAATCTGTTTCTCCCCTGGAGGACATTATATTCTTTACAAATCTCTCCATTCCTTCTACTCCTCTATCCATCTCATAATGCTGAGAGAAAGGAAGGATTATTCTTTGCCCCCCTTCCTGATTGTCATTTATAGACAATTTTTCTAACACCACATCTCTTGTGAGGTCCTTTTAATTTGAATTCCCTCTCATCCTCTAATAAAGTCTCAGGCACTCATCCAATACTCAATAAATCTATTCTCTTGAATACCATCATTCCTCTCTTTACTCCTTCACCTGCCATCAGCTGCAAGGATTTTGTCCTTCATGTAGAAATCCTCTCAAAAATCCTCCTTCTCAATTGCTCAGTCTTTTCGACTCTACTGGCTTTCTTGCTCTTCCAAAGAAAAGACCTTATATCCCACACCTCCATGATATCTTCTATGATGGGTTTTTTTTAATCCTATTTGTTTTAAAATGATTGAAGAGACTTCAGAGGGGAAGCTTGGTGGGGGAAAAAGGCTTGATGAAAATTACATTGTAAAGGAAATGGGGTGATCTGGATTCAAATCTCCCATTTGATGTTTCTTCTCTTTGTGACCTGATACAAATTCATCCACATCTTTTGGACATACATTTCTCATCTGTAAAATGAGATGATTGGACCAGATGGATTCTTGAGTTAGCTTCCACATCTGAATCTACAAATTAGAATTGCCTAGTAGCAAAAAGAAAATTTAAGGAAAACATATGACTTTTGGACAACTTTGCTCTCTCACAAGTACCTTACAAAAGGTAAAATTTACAGTGAAGATACTAATCACCTGGTTTCTGTGCTTCCCAACCTCCACCCCCTGAGCCAAAACACAAATATAAAAAGGGGATAGAGCAAGAAAACTTTTCTTTCTTTCCATTTCTCACCTGTTACAAAAACTATCTAGTAGAGCTTGGGGTTGAAAATGTTTTACTCATTTGAAAGTAGATTTTTTTTTGGTTAATTACAGAAGAAAAGTTTAAAAGCAGAAATTAGAGAACGATGTCTTTTGAACTTAATAAATTCACTGCCAATTTTATAACCCAGAGTGATCTTAGAAAGATCATAACAGTTTGTTAAAAACGAGTACAGCAGCCCTGTACTTAGGTGTTGTTTTTAATCTTTCACCAAATAACAGATGGAGATGGGAAAAGAAGAAGAGAGGATAAGCATCTATGTAGCATCTACTATGTGACAGGAACTGTGCTATGCACAAATAGCTCATGTGATCTAAATAAACAGCATTTTCACTTAATTGAATGTCAATGTTGTTATTCATACCAGAAATTTCATGAGGCTATATTTTTATAGTTTAAGCATATGTTTCACAATTACATAGCACCCATTAGCCACTACATGAACTATACGCATAGGAGTCAGGAGTGGGAGTTAGGGGGTGCCGGACCCGGAAATTAAGAAGAAATGAGTTTAATAAGTTTGATTCAGAAATTTACTGAGTAAATCACTGAACCCTATTTGCCTCAGTTTTCTCATCTACAATATGAGATGGAGATGGAATTACTCCTATATCTTTGCCAAGAAAATCCCAAATGGGGTCACGAAGTTAGACACGACTGAAAAAATCAGAATTTCAGCACGTTGTAAGCAAGCATGTGCTGCAGAATAAATGCTCTACTATTGATGGGACATCAAGGGATCGGGTCTCCACCCCCTCCCCCCCAAATAAATAGTAATCCTAGGACCATGTCACATCAAACATTGCCATCCCCCTAATAGGAACGTAACAGTTCCATTAGACAAAGACAATGTGTCACTGTTGAATTAGCAACTCTACTGGGGAAAGAGAATTAAGACCCATAGAATGTTGGATTAATTACAACTGCTCTGAAATCAATATCACTATAGAGAAATATCTTGTATATCCTAACAGGAGTCAGCAAAATACCTAGAAAATAATGGAGTTCAATTCAGGTTTTTTAAAGGATTAAGGGAAAGAGAAGTCAGCATAAACAAAAGATTATTATCTGACAGCATATAAAGCAGAAGAAAATTAAAGGCAGGAGAGCAAAGAGATGAGGTCAGGAGGAAGGCTTCTACTTCCCCCATGTGACCTCCGCAAATTAAGTACAATGAGTTAATATCTAATCCATTAGTGACTCTCTTTTGCCAAACCATAATACTAAGTGGATTCCATATTCCATGTTTCTGTACTACTTAGCAAATCGTTCGTTCATTCTTCTTCAGCACCGCCGATTATTTGTGTTTAAAAAACGCACCTAGTGCATAACAGTCATTTAATATACACTTATTACTTTATTAGTAGTAATGGTGATTTTAATTAAATAATAATAGTTGCATTATCATTAATTAAAATAATAAAATAAAATAATCATATTAATAAATATAATATTATATATCATGTATTATCATACGATATATAATAATATTAAAATGATTATTGAAAATAATGATAATGTGACAATATGGTACAATGGGAAGTAGTGAATAGGAGCATCAGCAGTCCCAGGTTCAAATACTGCCTCGATTACTTTCTACTAGCATTTCCTGAAACAAAATACATCAACTCCCTGGCTTGATTTATTTTAATCTGATAAATCAAAGGTCCCTAGTAGATGATCTCTGAATTCGGTTCTAGCTCTCAACCTGTGGCTGTAAGGATCACTGTATCAAATCCTTCTTGATGATGCAAGAATCCCTTTGCAAAGAGCTACTGCTGGATCCCATTTCCCTCAATATCCTCAGTGGCTTTTCCCCCAATACTTAAACCAGTTTCCAAGAGGTTCAGAATTTCAGCATCTCTGCAAGGGAAGAAGGAGGAGAAGTTGTAGGTCTTAGGAGTTCATTAAGAAGGCCTGATTTACAGTTCCAAAAGAGCAGTGATGACCTGAACCAGCTCCACCCAGCAAAAGAACTCTGGGAGGTGACTATGAACCACTACCTAGAATTCCCAATCCCTCTATTTTTGTCCGCCTGCATTTTGGATTCCCTTCACAGGTTAATGGTACACTATCTCAAAGTCCAACTCTTTTTGTACAGCAAAATAACTGTTTGGACATAAATACATATATTGTATTTAATTTATACTTTAACATATTTAACATGTATTGGTCAACCTGCCATCGGGGGGAGGGGATGGAAGGGAAAAACTGGAACAAAAGCTTTGGCAATTGTCAATGCTGTAAAATTACCCATGCATATATCTGGTAAATAAAAACTATAATTAAAAAAAAAAAGAAGGCCTGATTTATATTTACTAGGGGATTAAAAAATGAAAGGGGCTGCCCCCAAGAAGCCAGAAATTTAATGGGCTAGATAACATGCAAAAGAATATGCACATACAAAATCTACACAGGCTAATCTCAGGAAAGAACTTAGAACTTCAGGACTGGGAGAGACCTCAGAAATCATGTCACCAAAGAGCTCTCCAATCCAAGGGTCAGAATAAGGTTGGACAGAATTGAGTTGACTGCATCTGACTTTTCATCACGCCAGTCTATGGTTCTGCTACAGGCCATTGAGCCATTGGGCAAATTAAAAAAAAAAAAAATTAAATGTACATGCTACAGAATGGCTTATATTGACTGTCATTAATTCCTACTTTCAGCATAATCCTTCATCTGGGAGTTATTCCAAAACATAGGAGTTAATGACACTAATATAAACCATTCCAACAAAGCATGTGTTTCCTGAGCTTTATTCCCATGACTAAATGCCTTTTCAATGCACTTTTATTTACTGGGATAGAAATGGCTTTTCCCCATGCTCGACTCTGTCAGAACTCTGAAGGCTGCATTAAACCCCTTTTATTTCATTTTTTTTTTATTTTGTTTGGTGGGGGGAGGGAAGGAAGGGAAAGGGACAAAGAAACACTAGTAGGCATTTTTCCCACTAGGTCCATGGCTAAACAGAAGCCTTCTGGTAGGATATACCATTTGAAGTCCAGAGTTCCGAAAGCTCCAGCCTCTCCCCTTCTTAAATCCATCAGCCACCCCTCTGACAAAACAACCTTGCTAAGTCAGAATTCTGCCCGTGTCACCCTCCCACCTAAATAGCTAGCATTTCTATAGCGTTCAGGGGTGCACACTGCTTTACACAGAATTATTTCTTTGATCCTCACAACAATCCTCTGAGGTAAGTGCTCTTATAGCCATTTTACAGATGAGCAAACTGAAGCTGAGAGAAGTTAGGCCCATAAGTGAGGCAGAATTTGAACTCAGTTCTTCATAACTCTCAGCCCCCCACACTACCACCCTTGCAGGCATTCCAACTGACTCTAGAATACAACAGAGCTCCCAGATCTGTCACTGGAAGCCCTCTGTCATCTACTGCATCCCAGTTACCAAACTGGGCCCATTCTTTGCCTTCTTGGCTTCCTGAATGATTATTATCATCGAGGTTGGTCCAGAGGATGATGGTAATAACAGAGAGTCTGGCGAGATGGTTCATGCTGCTGCTGTCAGGTACAGAACCATAAAGATATCTACCAGGCTCTGTTCCATAGCAGCTATTTCAGGGAAGGCAGGACCAAGGTGACAGAGGCAATGAGAAGGAGAATGGATTCCAAAGACCCGAATCCAAAGTCTGACATGTGTTTATTTAGTTAAAATGTCCCTGAGTTTCAGTCTCATGGAGGGTGAAGATGATGAGGAGGAGCTTCTAAATCTAAAATTCACGAACTTCCAGGAAGTAGATGAGAGTGGTCAGAACCCTCGTGACGATGAACACGGCTGCTTCCCAAGAGCCAGGCTGAGAGTGCTGGAGACCAGATTAGGTGTTCTAAAGTAGAGAAAGGGTCTAGAACACGGGAATGAACGACAGAGATCACCAACAAGGCGGATTCTTGCTTGAGAGCAAGAACACATAGATCAACTTCCTCTCTCCCTCTTCTTGTCCTTTCCCTAATTATGGTCTTCGATCTTTCTTGACTCCTTCTCCATGGGATGCAAGTGACTTAGGAATGGTACCCAATGTCAACTACGAGGTCTCAGGAAGAATACAAACACAGGAGTTAGACATTTAGGAGGAGCCTGGATGTGGACGTCCCACTCTCCAGCGAATACCCTGATGGTCCTCATTTTGTCAATGTTTGAGAAGTTATTCAGAATGAGAATGTTGAATTAGTATCAAGAAGGTAAAGATCAGAGAGAAGAAAGCCCAAAAGTGGGCTGCGGTTGTAGAATTTCTATATAATAAGCAGAATAATAATATAACAACAATAAGTAAATAGATAGATAAAGGATTGAATGAATGAATAAATGAATAAGTAAATAAATAAATAAATGAGCGATGAGAAGCAGATCTTAGAATCAGGACGAACAGGATTCGAGCCCCATCTTTGTTACAATAGTGGGTATATGACAGGATACATGGTATGCATCCAAACCTCTTGGAACCCAAAACAATTCTCTGAAAATAAAAGTTGTATAGGAGATATAAAACTGCATTGGTAGAAATTCTTGATGAGAGGAGGGTCCTATACTAGTGCAATAGCAACAATAATAAATGAATAAAATAGAGAGTTACAAATGTGTTGTATGTGTGTGCCTAATGACATGTACATATTCACATATGTATTGATATCTTAAATACATAAATTTTTACAAACATATTTTGGTTTATAGTCTACAAAAGCTCTTTACACATAGTCTATCATTTGATTCTCAAAAGAACCTATTATTTTCATTTTAGAGTCAGGAAAACTGAGGTTATTAACTTTAGTTGATTTACTCAAGGGTCCCAAAGCCAGTCAATATTTGAAGCAGGATTCACACTAAGATATTCCAGACTCTAACCACTATGTCAATTTGGTACCACTGTTCTCACTCCCCTGAAGTTTACATGACATCCTGGGATAATAAATTTAAATTTGGAAGGGACCTCGGGGAACATTACGTTCAACTCTCTTGTTCTAGTAGGGAAAAGAAGCAAAAACCCAGGGAAATGAAAAGATTGTTCCAGAGTTACATATGTTTAAGCCAAAAAATGAACAAATAAAAATAACATGCAACATGCCTAGAGAATTCCTAGGAGAATCTAAGCATCTCCAAACTGAATACATGCACTCTCATGGCCAGAGGGTACATTTAATTCTATACATGTGCAAAAGAAAAATTAAAGTGGCTCCTAAGATGAGAGCTCAAGGAGAATGTTAACTAGTGGGTAATTCAAACGCTGTACTTCCTTGCAGGAGAATTAATAGAGCGACATGCTGCCTTCCTGCATGCCTTAACAAGACAACACATCTAGACTGCTTATATATCTCTCCATCCCAATTTCCTCCTTATGCATTCTATGTTATAAGCCAATTAAACTATTTACAGTTTCTCAAAGGAAATATTTATTTCTGTGCTTTTCTTTTCACAAGCCAAGTTTAGAATGTACTCCCCTTCCTCATCTTCCTATTTCAGAATTATTATTCCTTCAAGGCTCACCTCAATTACTAACTCCTCCAAGAAGACTCCCATGATCCTCAAAGCACTCACCCATAGTTTTTGGTATTCTCCCCCACCCAAAAATATCAGTTTCTTGAGGGAAAGGTTATTTTTTTCTCCTTTTTTAACCTCCAAAACACAGAACACAACACTTTATCCATAGTAGTAACTTAATAAAGCTTTTGAATTGAAGTGGAAAAAGAAAGAAATGTAGCTAACTTGTGATGACAACAGACTTCTACAAAGAATTTAAATTTTGCAAAGGGCTTCATACACACAACATCATCATTCCATTACCCATGTGGCACATTGCCATTAGAAGCTGCATGCTTCTAAGAGAATATGCTTCTTACAGGTTGTCACCTGCACGTGCACTTTGGAGATGGCTAAGAAGAAATAATTCTGCAAATGATGCTGACTCTCTAGGTTACCATCAAATGTTGTCTTTTGATTTATGAGGATATAAGATAAAGTGTTTCTACTGCTTTTCAATGAAGGAAATTCAAAAGGATACTGATAGAGAAAAAGGGAAAACACATTCACATGCAGGAAAAGTTTCCTTTTTCCCTGAAAAGACACCGAAACATCTTTTCTTTGAGATGTAAGTGAATTTTGAATGCTGCTGCCCTATGATCCAAGTGCAAAACATTTTTAAAAAGGCTGCCTTGGATGGCATTAATTTCAATGAAAATAAATCCACATTATTGATCTGGCATCCCCCAATTTCCTGCACAGTGCATCTCATGGCATCATTAAGCTTTATTTGAGCACTGCTCTGTAAAAGACATATAACCAAGCTCCAAACAGCAACAGCAGGACCACACAAAGTACCTTATTTATTTGGATCCTTTGTAAGGACACCCTGAAGCACAATTTCCAATAGAGCTCTATGAACTTGGGCAGTTGGGAAGCTATAGCAGCAGGCTCACCAATCTGGTACCCGGAGACGACGCAGCTCATATCTTTCAGCAAATGGGCTTTCCTGCCCTGAAGCTCGAGAGGTGAGAGCCAGCCTCCAAACAGAAATGGGCTTTGTGAAGAGGAGGTTTGGATGCCGACCAGACCAGGGAGGGGAGGGAGGAACTATGGAAGAGCGGGACAAGTGGAGAATGACCTTTTCAGCCATGGGCATCAAGGTCATTCGTCAAGGGTTTGGTCAAAACTAAAAGATGATTATGAGATGGAACTATTTTCCAGCTACCACTCCATAACACCAATTTTATAAACAATTCTGAAGTCTGGTGGAATTACGGATCCTTTTTCAATAATCTTTTTTTTTAATTTATAGAAGATTTAGTTCTAAAAAATAAATTATATTGAAATTGGTTATTGAAATCTTTTTTTAATGCTTCATCTCAGACTAACAATTCTGATAATAAATAAAAAGGAGAAAGTCATGAAATTCTCTGTTTCCTTGGCTGAAAGCCTGTTTAACCTCGAGCCACTGATTCGTCCTTTCATGTTCAACACAGTATAGCCCTGAGGTTCTTTTAAGCTCTGAATCTATGAACCTTCTAATCTCAAAACACAAGAAAATAAAATTCTAACACATTCATCATGGAGGAAACTATTTCCTTAGAGCAATTAAAGAGCCATGGAAAAAACTAAGACGATTACACCTTTAAACACAGTTACTAATGTCAATGCTATTCTACAAGTGGAAGACAGGGGCTCCATTTTCATAAAAGACAAATCAAAAGTAGTTACTCCATCAGCACAGCAACATTAAATGAAACTTACAAAATATTAGTGCAGCTTTGGGCTGCAGGAAGTGCAGGAAGATAAGGAGAAACCCAAGTAGGAAGTAAGGAGAGAGTGTGGAGAGAATTAGTTTGAGTGCTAGGAAACTTGGGTCTTGAAACTGAACACTGCAACAGAGAAGGACAATCCCAAGGGGAAAAAAGGACAAATTTCACTCTTTCTAGGAACATAGATCTGGAGCAGAGGTTCGTAAGCTAAGGTTCACAGGATTTCTGAAAGCCTGTGAACTTGGACAGGAAAAAATATCTTTATTCCAATAGAATTAGGTTCTTTTGTAATGCTATGTATTTTAATTTTTGCATTTAATAACATCTCACTGAAAAGGCGTGTTCCCTAAGTTTCAGAGGGCAAATGGGTTCTAGAGCATAATCAAGATTAATAACTCCTTATCTATACCTTCTACAGACCTCACGCCACTGAACTCAATCCCTCCCTCTGAGACATGAGGAAACTGAACTCAATGGAAATCTAAATGGCTTGCCCAAGGTTTCATGGACAGTAAGTGTCCTTGGACTCCAGAGTCTTTACACTGTTTTTTATTTATTTTGGGTATTGTTTTAAAATACACGTTCATATTCTGACTATTCCCCTGTAGTGCTTTGGAACACAAGCTCCCTGGGAAAGGGGTCAAGTGGCCGTGCCAGTGTGATCGTCTTCCAGTCTGGTCTCTTGACCTAATAGTCTGCTGGAAAGAGGAAGCACAACGACTTTGGTGGAGTGGGGCTAATTCTGATTACACATAAAATTCTGCATCCAGTTCACTTCTCTGTATTTGGTTTACAACTCACCGTGATTCAAAATGGTAGACTGGAAGTTGCTCGTGATGGAGAAGAAAGGGATTTTTTTTTTGTTTGGTTTGGTTTTGTCATGTAATCATATAAATATGTAAACATTAATTTTTAAAATGGCGTTAGAATGACAACCAGTCCCAGAACTGAATAGATGCTACAATCATAAGGCAGGAGGTTCATTCCTCCCAGGGACCCCTCCCAGGGCAGAAAGTCATCCAAGCCTCAGGACACGCAGAGAGCCACATCTCGAGTCTGGACGTAAAAAATGCATTTGGACAGCTTCACCAGTGACCAACACTCGAGATCTCCAAGGAACCCAGAAAAGGTGAAAAGGCAGATTCTTTAAGCAGTCTCCAAGGTCTCCCCTTCCCAACTCTGAGAGCGAGGATTATATTTTTGCGGTCCAGGCAGAATTCTGTCCAACTACTCATGCCCCAATTTAAGAGGAGCGGGAGGGAGGGGAGGGACGCCTGGCTTCCTTTATTTAGTTAAGAAAACCATGCTAATTTCACCCACTGCCAATTTTATATTATAAGCATACAGAGTGCATACCTCATCTGTCACTTTAAATTAGAATGGCCGACTCCAAACCGGAGGGGAAGGGGGGACGGTTGGGACTGCTAACTCTCCCAAGAATTTCCAGGACAGCAGACAAAAGCACTAAAAGTAAGGATAATCCGACAGAAATGGGATTTCTGATCACCTTAGGCCTCCGGAGCTCTCATAAAGCATGCAATTTAAAAACGAAATCCACCTACACAGTGACCTGAGGAGGGGAAAGAGTGCAGGGATCCCCCCCATCTCAGCCCCAGCCGCTGCCTCATCCTCCGAGGCCGGAGTGCGGGAGCACAGAGGAGGACTCCTTCCAACCTCCACATCTGGGGCCTGGACGTGCTCTGGGAGCTTCCTGCACCGCCCCCGGGCCATTTCCTATCAGACAATCCCCAGCCTGCTCCTCCTCCCCAGCAGCATCCCGGTAGACTTGGAGAAGGCCCCTCCGAGCACTGGCCTGCATTTCCAATAAGGGAACGGTATCCTTTAAAGAAATGGATCTGGAATGAGGAACTTGAGCCTCCAACCCCATCTTTGCTATTTTCTCCTTTGCCTGAGCTTGGAGAAGGGAGCCCCCTTCCCTGAGCCTGGAAAAGGAGGGCACGGGACACAATCCCAAAGCACTCATGAAGAAGCCCGCTATCGACCTCAGATGAAGAAGTGGAAACCGACTCAAGCATGGGATTTTTCACTTTCATTCTTTTTTAAAATTTGAATCTTCTCATACAAAATTACTGCCCCGGTTGCCTTTGTTTAACCTGTATCAGACTGTTTACCATCTTAAGATGGGCCTGATGGTGGAGAGAAGCATAAAATCTGGAACTCAAAAACTTTTTTAATGTTAAAAAATGGCTTTAACATGTAATTGAGAGGGGCGGGTGTGAAACATTATATTAAAAAAACAAGAAAATGACTGTGACATCCTTTAAGGTCCCACTTCAAGCCCCAAATCTTGGAACCCATCACAGCTCGAAGACCTGAAAGGAAAATACCCCAAACAGTGCATTGAGCACTTTTGAGATGAGGGGATAAAGTAAGAGCTATAAGAAGATGAGCCGGGGACCAGGGAGGTCTGGATTGTTTTAGGCTTGGTTTGGTTGTGTTTACATCATAAGATACCTAACCCATAACAGATGCTGCTCAATCAAAATAAGCGTGTTAAACTTAAAATTGAAATAAGCGTATCCGGCACTAGATAACTGAAATACTGTACCTTCAAGAAGCTTCCATTCTGTCAAATGAGATAACTGTAAAGCACTTAGAGTTCCTGACACCATATAAATGTTAGTGATAGTGATGGTGATGGTGACAATACTAACAATTTAACAACAAGCATTTATTAAGTACCTACTGTATATCAGGCACTGCATTAAGTGCTGGAGACACAAAAAAAAGAACATTTCTGAGTTCAGGAAAGTTAGATTCTCTCATGGGAATTCACAATCAACATTAGGCATTTATTAAGCACAGACTGTATACAAGCATTGTAGGCTGACAGTACAAGGACAAAAATAAAATCATCCCCACCTTGACATGTGTCAACTTGTAACAACAAATACACACATGAGCCTTAAAAGGCGATCAGCAAAGTCCTTGTTTAGGAGATGGGTTCTAGAAGCCATTGATAGAGAATTTTTTGTGTAATCAGAATTAGCCCCACTCCACCAAAGTCATTGTTCTTCCTGTTTCTAGCAGACTATTAGGTCAAGGGACCAGACTGGTAGACAATTACAGAGATCCTGTGATCTCTGAATCTTCCTTAATGTTTAATAAAAAATGTGGTTCTAATAAGATATGATATAATATATAATTATGTATCATAATATAATAATATAGCATACATAAAATATGGGTTTAATACTGAATAGATTGAGTTGCAGAAGAGATTCTAAAGAATCCCCACCAAAAAAAAAAGAATTAGTCAAATTAATAAAGAGGAAATATCTAAAGGAGCACATCTATGAATATAAAGTGATAAGGCAATCAATCAGTCAACATTTATTAAACACCTACTATGTGCTGGACACTTGTTAAGTGCTAGGGATACAAAAAGTGGTGAAAAAGTCCCTGCTCTCAAGAAGCTTACAGTCTACACTTACAGTCAACATTTATTAAACACCTACTATGTGCTGGACACTTGTTAAGTGCTAGGGATACAAAAAGTGGTGAAAAAGTCCCTGCTCTCAAGAAGCTTACAGTCTACACTTACAGTCAACATTTATTAAACACCTACTATGTGCTGGACACTTGTTAAGTGCTAGGGATACAAAAAGTGGTGAAAAAGTCCCTGCTCTCAAGAAGCTTACAGTCTACACTTACAGTCAACATTTATTAAACACCTACTATGTGCTGGACACCTGTTAAGTGCTAGGGATACAAAAAGTGGTGAAAAAGTCCCTGCTCTCAAGAAGCTTACAGTCTACACTTACAGTCAACATTTATTAAACACCTACTATGTGCTGGACACTTGTTAAGTGCTAGGGATACAAAAAGTGGTGAAAAAGTCCCTGCTCTCAAGAAGCTTACAGTCTACACTTACAGTCAACATTTATTAAACACCTACTATGTGCTGGACACTTGTTAAGTGCTAGGGATACAAAAAGTGGTGAAAAAGTCCCTGCTCTCAAGAAGCTTACAGTCTATACTTACAGTCAACATTTATTAAACACCTACTATGTGCTGGACACTTGTTAAGTGCTAGGGATACAAAAAGTGGTGAAAAAGTCCCTGCTCTCAAGAAGCTTACAGTCTAGTAGTCATGCAAAAGAAGCAGATCTAGAGCAGGTAGAGCATCCTCAGGGACCATTTAAAACGTGAAGAAACTAAACTAAAAGATGCACAAAAACACTTTGCAAACTTGACCACAACATGGTGACCCTGCAAAGGCTCAAGCCTGAAATAGGCTTCTTGGTAAAGACTTTCACGGTTTCTTCTCACCATATCACAGCGGGAAAGATTATGGGGAAAGGAGTCTCCAGCTAAGTCCCAAGGTGGAGGTGGGGGTGTCGGGGATCTGAGAGGACCTCAAAGGCCACTGTCTGTTTTGGGGCCTAGTGGATAAGTCTCTAGGGAGCTTGCTCTCTCCAGCAAACAAGGGGACAACTGAGACTCTGCTTTATTTAGGAGACAGTGGGTGGAGTTTCAGCACCATCCAAGACCCGAGTGCGAATGTTGCCACACTCCTATAAACCCAGAAAGCATTTTCCTTTATTCAGCTGGAAATGCTCCCTGACCACAAAGGTGGTTTTAAACCCCTGTAGCATCGACAGCGTTCTCTCATGGAAATCCTTCGGTAATTAATCCAAAGAGAACTTCTTTGGGGATGCGCGTTACACACGGATTTGGATGCAGAGGAAGAAGGACAGAGTGGAAGGGAAATTTGCAAATAGGTTAAAACACATGGCCAATTCCAGAAAAATGAATAAATGGATCCCTCCTCCAGGCCATATGGATTTCTGTAAACATTAAAATAATAGGCAGTGAAAGAAGCATAATCATGTGGGATCCAAAGATTGGCGATTTTGATTTTAACCAGATTTGTGGTTTCATCCCTTTAAGTGGAGCTCCCAGGCAAGGAAATTCCCCCTCCCAATAGAGATCACAGTCCTCTCAGTTTACTTATTATAGTCTCAAGTGGGATCAATGACAAGCCAGTCTACACCAGAGTCACCACTGGAACCCAGAACCCTGTACGACAGGGCACATCTCACATTTCTGGAATCCCAGCTACCCTGGAAATCTGCTTACCCCGGCATGACCCATCCCCCGTGTCCCAGATCCTCCAGCAGCCAGGCATGGGCCAGGGTGGACAGAAAGCTTCCTTGGAGTCAGAAAACCTGACTATCCATCACATCCCGATGTGACCCACCTACTGGGGACTCATGGAAGGTGATCTCCGAACCTTGGCTCGAGCGCTCTATGCTGGCCATGGTTAACATCATCTCCCAGAAGCATCAGACAGGGACAGGACCACCGGGACCCCGGCCCAGGTAAAATGTCCACGAGGTGAGGACTGAAGACCACTCTCTTCGGGATCTCTCCTTCCCCAGGTCCCACTCAAATACCCCGGGCCAATCAATCAACCTGTTCCCTGGCAGGAAGGCGTTGGAGATGGCCCCGCTCTATTTATCCCACCTCCCAGGGCACAGGGCACGGGCTTAAATTTCACTCAATCGACTCCATCTGGGAGTATTACAAAACTTGCCTGAAACTGCACCTCTTCCCCCCGACCCCGTCCCTCAAACACCCCCACAGCATTCAACCATCTGTACTCCAAGAACAAGTCTGGAGAAAGGGGAAAAAAAGATTCTAAATTAAAAACTCATTTTAAAGAAAAGTAGAATTAAACTGTTCTATAAACATAATAAACCACAGTAAAAGCTGGGTCCCAATAAATAGCTGACTCTTGCCTAGAGCCATTAGAATCCACAAGCGTATTTTTAAGTTTGCCAGGAAAACAGTGTATTTATTCTGACCGTGATTTGTCTTATGTGGCTTAATGTTCTCCCTCTCATGTTTCTTTTATACATTTACGGTGATGGGTGGGATGCGGGAAGGGGCTGAGGGGAGGGAGAGGGGGAAGGTTGGTCCGGAAATACGTTACAGATTTCTTCAAGCATTGAGAGAGAACTCTGAAAGATTACCCCTTCTTTGTGGAAAAGTACCCCCTGGGCCCCAAGACGAGGAACAGGGGACGGCGCCCGTTCTTTTTCCCCGTTTCTAAGTTTTATTTTGATCCTAGTACAATGCCTCGCATGCAGTAGGTACTTAATATATGCTTACAGATTAATTATAATTGACTAAAAGAGTATAAATTATATGGGAGAGTGATCTGATATCCCAGACCAGGCCACAAGCCCGAGAAACACATGAACCTGGAATCTATTTTTCCATTTACGTGCAATCATTTAAAGAAAGATGCCCAAGTCAGAAAAAGACAAGGTTCAGATCCAGCTCCTAACCCGGAGCTCGCAGGGCCCTACAGCACGTCACGGACTCCTGGGAGCTCAAACTGTCATCTGGCAGAGGGCTGTCTTCTCCAAATTCCTCATTGTACAGCGGAGGCCGCGGGGCCAGGGACATGAAAGGAGCTCCAAATCTGAGGGTTAAAGGGGACAGAAATCTGCCCATTTGTGGCAGGCCCTGCTCAGCCCCTCCCCCTCACGTTCATGGCAGCTCAAGGCTCCCACAAGCCACTTGTCCAAGAGACTTTTCTTGATTACCTCAAACAAGCCGTGTCTTCTCTTCTCAGGTCACCTTCCACTCATTATATACATAATGTTACAGGTACCTATATACAGTTATCATATACAATACATAAATAACATGCACATTACACACATGCATACACATCATATATATTCTAGTGGGAGACTATTTTGTATATTTATATATGCATGTATATGTGTATCTTATGCATACGTATATTATATACATGTGTACATACATGCATGGAGCTGTAGGCACATGTGCTTAGTAATGAACATGTGCGTGTGTTCACATGTATGTGGATGGGGTGTGCATATATGTGCAAATGTGACTGGATACGTGATATACATGGGGGCAGGGAGATGGTTTATGTGGATATGTGTAATGTGTTGATGTTCATGTGTGTGGGTATGTATGTGTAGCTGTGTGTGCTTATGGAAAAGTATGTGTGTGCATATTTATACAGTATGTTGTACATGTATATGAGTACACTTTGTGTAGGTGCATATGTATATGTTTGTGCACATGTGATTATGTGTGTACACATGAAGGTTTTGTATATATGTGTATAGTGGGCAGATAAGTAGATGCATATTGTATATATGTGACTGTGTATACATGTAAATATTGTATGTATATCATTATATAGTGTGTCATTATGCATGTGCGTACTGCACATGTATGTGTATTGTGTAGGGAAGTAGATGTGTATTGTGTATGTGACTATGTGTGTATATATGTGTATGTGTGTTAATGTTGTATGTCTATATCTTTATGTATATCATTATATATTTGTATACTTGTTCATGTGCTTATGGCATATGTATGTGTGTTGTGTAGGTGTGTATACGAATTTGTATGTGTACATACACTTGTTACATTAGATCAATACTCAACCAAAAAGCATTTATTTATGAAGCTGCTACAATAATAAGCATTTTTGATATAAAAAAGGCAAAAAGTATTCCCTGCCCTCTGACAGCATGCATTATGGGAAATGCCGTATATGCACATATGGTCCACATTATATATATATATATATATATATATATATATATATATATATATATATATATATATATATATTCTATTGGGTGGCATGTTATATGATATTCACTATGTACACACATAAATACACGTGTGTGCTTCATATGTGGCCTGGAGACTGGGTATGTAGATAAACAGATACATTGCATATGCTGTGAATATATGAATATATTATGTGTGTGTGTATATATATATAGTATAGTATTATATATTTTATATATATATTATATATATATATATAAATATATATATAATATATATATATAAAATATTTACAAATATATATATTCAAATGTGGTGATAAAGAGCATTTGTGACCACCCTTCTTTAACAAGTGCCTCCTGCGTGACTGTTGATCTCTTGCCCCTCTCTGTACACAAAAGGCAGCCTCAGCGGAATACATTCACTAATTGATATCTGGTTACCAAATTTGGTCAGGCGCAGAGCCTGAATCAAGCTAACCTAACCCGCATTCAGTTTCCCTTCTACAAAGGTCTCACCTTTCAAAGCCATCTAGCCCAATTCCCTCCTATGGATGGGGAAACCGAGGCACACGGGGCCAGCCCAAGGTCAGTGACCAGAAGCATCCATGTTCCGGATCAGATGCAGAGGAAAGGGGTCACGGGCTTGGGGATCTAGCCGCAGACCCCCTACGGCCCACATCCATGCTCAGGCAGCAGGAAGCCCCAGGCCAGGATACTTTCAGTTTCTGTTGTTCGCCTCCTTCCCTCACTGGATTGGAAGCTCCTTGAGGGCAGGAGCCATCTTTCTCCCTATTATTGGTATTCCCAGCACTTGCCCCACTCCTGTCACATAACATGAATTTCTCTGTAATGATCTGTTTTACAAAGTCTAAGGCACACTATGAGTACACAGAGACACATCTGTATAAATAGACATGGATATAGATAATGTACATATAGAGACAGCTGATGGAGATAAAGATGGAACTGGAGACTCATGAGTTCCCTTTTGTAAAAGACTTGCAGACAGTACAGGACTGCATCTGGACTTTGTCGACACGTTAGTAAAAAAAAAAAGCCTCGTTAGTAAATCACCTCCCCAGGCCGGCACATGTCCCACAGCCCAACATTCTGAAGGATCCTGGGCTTTCCCAAGGTCACACAGCAAGGACGTATCAGTGGAGGGATTTGAATCCAGGAGTTTCCTAAGGCCCTAGGACTAAGGTCATCATGCTGTAGTCTTCAGGGCTACTTTGCTCCTTGTACGATTTCTATTGGAACTTGACCCACAATTCCATTCTTAATAGGATCCCCACGCCTTTCATTTCTATTCTCTGTCTAAATCTCTGTCAGGCCACTGAAAATTCAACTGGGTCAGTGGTTACTCAACAGTGGAAGATCATAGACTGGAACACAGGACCTCAAATCATCCTCCATGAGAAGTCCTGGAGATGGGAGGGGAGTGTGGAAGTGAAATCCAAGGATCAGAGACTTCAGGAACCATCTTGTCTCTTAGGCCCTCCTCACTTTAGAGGGAAAGGTACCAGAACTCAAGGAACTTAAGTGACTTGTCTAAAGTTACACAGAACAACAGCCTCTAGAAAGTAGGAAATGTCTTATTAGTGCTCTGAAGACAGTAAGTGCTTAATAAATGTTTCATTCATTCAAGACAGTATGATATTCTATTAAGTTGTACTATCACATTATTTCTTCCTTAAAACTTTAAATATGAAACATTTTAAAAACCTAATCTTTTCGTTTCTTTTGTGAGCACTGAATCTGAGAATCACTGTTTTGTCATAAAATTAACATAATTTCCTTAACTGTGAAGCTTGAGATGGTTACTACAGTGATACTCATGACTGTGTTCTCTTGGAAACACATCTTTTCAGAACTCCTGCCTAAGGAGGCCATAGAAAAAGTCATTCCACTGATTTTTTTTCTACTTAAATTGTTCCCTCCCCACTCCCCAAATGTTAAGATCACAAAAATTCTCCACACTATCCTTTGACCATGGCCTAAGTCTGGATCAGATGTCTAGTCTTTGACCAGGTGGCTCCATTGACTTGAACATAAAATCAAATTGTTAGTCTCAAAATTGAAAAGAGAGAACTTTCCACCAACAAAGAGGAAATTTGAGCAATAATTAGGAGTTATTTTGTCCAACTTTATGCCAATAAATTTGATAACCTAAATGAAATGGAGGAATACCTACAAAAATAGAGATTGCCCAGATGAACAGACGAGGAAATAAGTTACTTAACTTGACTTGAACATAGCAGTGTTATGCAGGGAATTTGGAAATGTTCTCTATGTAGACCTGTTGGCTTGGTTCTTTTCCAAAACTCCTACACATACAGGATGAAAAAGAAGGTAAAACAGAATGGACTAATGCATGGAAACTGCTAAATATTTCCTAACCAAGTATGGGAATGCTGGATGGAGACCACTGTCTGTATTTACAGAAAACAACCCATCATCTGGCCTCTTCATGCAAAGTCCTTTTCCACACCAGTGATTCTCAAAGCATGGTCCAAGAACCCTCAAGTCCTACTAGGGTGGTGGGAGGGGGTGGGGTAAGGGCCTTGGAGGTCAAAACTGCTTTTATAATTAAGATGTTTTCATTTCTAATTGATAAACATCAATAGATCCAACCCAAATAAACAAAGGCTTTTGGGGATCTTCAGCAATTTTCAAGAGGTCATGAGATGAAAACATCTGAGAACCACAAATCATCGGCTGAAAGTCCGAGGTCATTTTCTGTACTGCCTTCCTTTTAATCAGTAGAAAACTGAGCCCACGAGACTTTAAGTAGTTTGACAAATGTTCAGAGGTATGGATGAACTGGCAAAGCCTGGAATAAAACCCAGGTTTTTGCTTCCATATTCAACTGAAATGTTACAACGTTAACTGAATAGAATGGAGCATCTGGGTTCCCATTCTCTCTTCCGTTGGACTATTTGACCCCATTTCTACTTTCTAAACTGACTGTTGTAAATCTATAAAGGAGGGGTTTGAACGCTAACCTCCCTACCAGTTTCGACATGCTCTGTCGCTGTGCCTCGGTCCAAGGAGTGATTCGCTTTATCTCAGCCCCCATGGCTAAGGGATGCCGAGTGATAGAAGAAACGTCTTTATCTGATCCAAATGTGCTATCGGCCTTGGCTGATAAACTCCAGAGGCCTGCCCGAGGTTGCACAGCCAGGGTGCGTCACCAATGGGATCCGACCCAAAGTCTCCCCAGGCTCCTCCGTGTCCATCTGCATTCATGCTTCCAATCAGAGAACTGGCCTTTCTTCCTTCTGAAGCACTTTTTCCAAAACTCCAGTCCTTCTCAATCCTCATCACCTTCGGGACATCCACAGGAGATGGCTTTATGGCAGAGGCGGCCAACCGGCCCCATCTGAATCAAAGACTGTCTACTTTCCCCTTGTGTTTTGTTTATCTAGCTATCCGGCAAGTTTCAACACCTTTCACCCCTCCTGTACTTTGGAAAATGTCAGAAATTAATTTAAACCAAAGCTCGCCTTCCCACTTAAAAGCACTGATAACATCTCATCTAAATATAACTAAATCTGGGATTACTCAACGGAGTCTGTAAAAACACAATCAAGCGTCAGAGGGGGGGAAAATGATGGAGGAAAAGGAAGGGGATGGAGGGGTGAAAAATGTCAAAACAAAAGCCCGTGCTGGAGAATTTACAGGGAAGGAGAACAAACATCCTCTTTGGGAATTACTCTCAGCAACGCAGAAAAGAATTACAGCATATAAACTGAGGTTACATAAACACTCTCATAAAACCCGGGGCTTGATTTACGATGACCGCCTGTCTCGTACTGTACTTCCAGAGAGAACAGGATCTTGCCAGGAGTGCTTACTTCTAGGTTGTCATCAGCAGCCCAAGGAGGTTCTGGACCGAAGGCCAGGGGAGAGGGGGAGGCCAGAAAACACCATGGGGTCTTCCAGAGAAAAGCTCTTCGTACAGCCTCGCCCCATTATTTAGCCCTCAGTGCAAGTGCATACACACTCACATACTCACACACACACACAGCAGGAATGAACTACACAAGCCGTACAGATCAGATCCCCCGAGAGCACTCGGGGTACCAAGCATGAATAGCCTGCCGTTCTGCTTAGACAACCCTGTTTTTGCAGGGAAGCAGCCGGCAGGGGCAGAGTTTACCCAAACCGAGTAACTCGATGATCAGCACTAGCACTGGAGGGAAGGCAGGTGGGGCTACACCTGTGTGCAAGTACACGTTACATACTATATTTCAGATGCACGTTTAAAATATAAATGCATACGAATAATCACGTGCTGGCAGCCAGGTGGCTCATCTCCCTGAGTTCTAACCCAGCCTCAGACATATGCTCGCTGCGTGACCTTGGGCAAGTCTCTTTACCTTGTTTGCCTCAGTTTCCTCATCTGTCAAATGAATAAAGGAGGAAATGGCCACTCTGCTGAATTTGCCAAGAAGAAACCCCACACGGGCATATGGTAAACATAATACACAAAATACACACATGTTTTCAGACTCATGGGAAAGGCCTTTGTATGAAGACGGTTTTCTGTAAATACAAATAATGGTCTATGTCCAGCATTCCCGTGCTCAGGAAAAGGGACGGTCTGTAAAACAACATTACAAATCTCATCATAGATTTTTTTTTAAATTAATGATACATAAAAGCTTTAGAAACTTGAGGTAAAGTTATGTCCCAGAGTCTCATTTTCTACATACATGAAAAAAAAGACCTGATAGTGGAAACTAACTCTTAACCTCACTAACAACCAGGTTTCTGCCTCCAGCTGTGACTGGGGCACAAGCCCTTCCACCAGGTTGCTATAAAAGAGGAGATACCTTGATGGAATTTGTTCTGTAATTAGGTATAACAGTGTTTGTACCAAGGAAAAAAAAAACCTACAGGTAACTGGCACTTTTTCTGAATGAAACAGTTCATCTAGCAGAAAGGTGCTTTTATCAGTGGGACAGAACTGGGCCTGGCCAGGAACCTTGCTCACTAATGCATGACAACATCGGAGGGCTCCAAGGAAGTGTCTTTACCTTTTACCTTTGACTTTTTCCTTCTAAAATGCAGCAGAACAACAAAGAACAAACTGAAGTAGGAGGAGGGGTCCAGAGAACCCCATCTCTGATGGTACTAACAGTGTGACTGTGGGCAAGTCCTCTGATTTCTCTGGGCCTCAGTTTTCCCATGGGTAGCTGCCAGCTTTACATTAATGGCCTGTGATTGATATTCATTAATCAGAATAATATAACAATATTATATATAATAATATTACACATATGCGGATGTATAATAATAAGGCCACACCCCTAACAGCCATAGGATTCCTAGGCTTACAGAATGCTGCTGCAGTTGCTTTCTCCATCAGATAAATCAGACTAAATCAGATTTTGCCAGATACCAACTAAACATTTCTTCATCAGACAGAAAAAAATCTTTGAAAAACGGAGGATGATCAAAGGACTAATCTCCCCAACCATTGTGCTATTTGCAAGGTGGAAAAAATCTAGAAAATTACATTTGCTAATTAATACACGCTACAGAGAACCGCCACGTTTCTGTGCAAAGTCCGGTTTTCCGTCCCCTGATTCGTTCAGTGACCATGGGCCTGGGAAGTCCAGGCCAACAGCTTTGTTTCTCAGGCTTTTACAAGCTTTCCGAAGAATATGGACGAGTCCCTGGCAAACCTCTGTTTTCTATCCAATTCTCCCAAAGAAACTTCCAGAACAAGACTTTGAAATGGAACTAAACAGTGCCATCTGGTGCGGGAAAAAAAAGGGGAAAAAGGATATTAGCTAAAGAGCAGCAAACAGAGGAGCCCCGAGTCTGAGCTGGGTGTTCCCAAGCCGGGCCCCGGGGAGATGATGGACACCGGGCCTTTCTCAGAACGGGGGGAGGGTCCCCCAAATGTGGTATTTTAAAATACAAGAAATCACCGGCTTCCCACGGTGACTCCTGCAAGGCTCCCATCGTGGCAGTTCAGCAGCCACTGAGCTGGTAAACTCCTTAAAATAAAATAAGAAAATGGAATAAAAATAAGCAGTATGGGTGTCTGCTTCATACATGGCTTACGTATCTCTGTCCTGCATTGGCTCGTAGCACCGTGGGTGCCAGTCTGTGATTTATCGCACTCTGATGTGTAGTTCTGGAACTCCACATCTCGCTAAAAAATAAAACAGGTTGAGCAATATCCCTCAAGGCAAGCAAAGCGATGCAATATAGCTGCTCGTCACCAAGGGGGAAGAAAAAAACAACTTTTCACCACCTTGCAATGTTTTCTTGAATTCCTCCTGCCGTCGTGCGTTTCAGAAGCATTTAGCACTAAAAATACAATATAATCTATAACCTCAGAGGATGTCATTTGTGCCAAAGTAAACAAAATAGCTGCTCTCATTGATCACGATATTCTCCATGAGATATTTCCACTTCCAGATCAGACCAAAAGAATACATTAAGTACCTGCTATGTTCTGAGCTGGGTGACAGGCCGTGGGGAGATGAAAACATATAAACATTCTCTTCTCTGAGGAGAATAAATTCTCTCCAGCAAGATGATGTCCATCTTAGAAGACAAATGCACTCAATTTAAACAGCCCTTTGATTTCTAAGATTTTAAGATACTTTGGAGGCAAAGGTGAATTCCCAGTTTCTTAGATAAGGCAGAATTATCCCGAGTCCAAAGTGAGATTAGATATGGTGAAAAAAATTTATATTATCACCGATACCACCTGGTTAGGCCAAATAAATGTTCCTGGCTCCCCTTTACCCTCTTTTCACCTTGCATGCACACAGTTACTTGAACGTTGTCTCCCCCATTAAACCAGAGCTCCTTAAGGATAGAAAAGAGCTGAGGGTTTTTGTTTTGTTTTGTTTTGTTTTGTGGGTTCTTTTGCTTTTCTTTGGATCCACAGCATTTCAGTAGACAGTGCTTCGCACACAGTAGGGTGGTTAATAAATGGATGAACCTTTCCCAAACCTCAAAGTCCATATTTGATGCCCAGGTAGCCTCTGTTCAACAGGTTCCAACCAAATTAAGTTTAAGAAAAGTGGCGGTAAGAAAGGAAGAGGGGAACCAAGCTTCATTTCTAAAAAGGATTGGGGCTCTTCATCAAATTTTCTGCCCCAAACCTAATATTAATACCGTGTTCCCTTCCCCGAGCCTACCCATGAGTCTATGGCAATGTGTCCTTTGTAGACAGGTTTCATGTTTGTGAATAATCCTGATAGAATACATGGGGGCAGCAAGACACAGAGGAACTCGTTTTCCAAAAAGGGAAAGAGAAGATGAGAAGACTAGAAAAAGAAGAAAAAAAAAAGAAATAAAGGGGGACAGCAAGAAAAAATTTAAGTGACAGAGAAAGCTGGCCAGAGCAAGAATGTGAGCTTCATCATTATTACAGCTGAGCTGCCAGTCATCAGCTGTGAGGGATGGGCATTTTACTTAATTGGGAGAAGTCTAAAAGAGTCGGGCAGAAGAAGAAATAATGCTGGAAATAAACCCATTTGGATAATTCCACGAGGACATTATGGGTAGGAAGTACAAAGGATAGAATGCTGTCTTTTGCCTCTAAAACCTATTTCAAGTTCCCAACTGTAAGAAAAACAGCTTTCCTCTCTACCAGCCTGCAGATGGTGCTACTGACCAGTTTTTATTTTTGCAGGAAATTTATTTCACTTCTTTCACTAGGGGAAGCTAAAGACATTTTATTGCCTGAGATGCTCCAATGAAAAAGGAAAGTGAATGACCCTCTTCCTCTCAAATGGGCTGAATGGATCAGGCTGATAGGTAAATGGGTGGATACTTTATGCAAATGATCTGTTACCCAACAGCCTATGTAAATAGATTTTTAAAAGAATTATATAACAAATAGCCTATGATGAAAGAATTTTAGAGAAAGAAAAAAATGTTAAATAATTATCCATTACAAATTCTTCATGGGGACAGATATATTCAGTGACTAACATTATGGGAGACCAAACGTGAGAAATATCATCTCCTAAATCAAAACCCAAGATATTTTTTTTTCCTTTACTATGTCACCCTGACTCGCGAAGACGAATTACACAAAAGATTCTTGTTATTGATCTATCCTTCTTATAAAATAAATATTTTGTAAAGTCACTCCTTAATTTTTCTGCACAGGAAAACTCATTTTTCATGTTTTATTCATATTTCATAGTTGTCTTATTCTGATGATTTAAAACAAATCACACTGGTTTTTGTTGTTGTTGTTTTTTAAACAAATTAGTATCTTCCTATAGTTTGTTCTGGATTCTAATCAAATAAGAAAGGCTTGTCATAGGCCTACATTGTTACATGTACTGCTCAGCACTGAGAAGACAAATGGATGGGTGGATGAAAAAGCATTTATTAAGACGTGATATTGTGCCAAGAACTATGGTAAATTCAGGAGATAAAAATACAAACGTAGATAGCCCCTTTTTTCAAGAAGATTGAATTCTAATAATAATCTCCCCTCTCAAAAAAAAAAAAAAAATGGTGACCAGGGATGGACTCTTTGATACAGAAATTTATATAACGTAAATGGGCCATAAGGGATTAGATGGAGATACCCCTTCCAAGAGAAATGGCACTTAACCCGATTTTTAAAAAAACAAAACAAAAAAAAACAAAAAAAAAAACAAAAAAAAAAAGCAAAAAAAAAAGCAAAAAAAGCAAAAAATGGACAATTTGCAAACAGGTGAGACTTTAAAAAACCGTTCTTTTATAAGAATAAAACTTTAGAGGTTTCAGCTGATGCATTTCTTCCCCAAATATTTCTAACCATGAGACTGCTATTAAATAATAAAAAGAATGTTTTAATGATCTTATTTAAACTCACTGAAGAATAAAAATAAAACATTAATGATTGTATTAAATAATAATAAATATAGCTGGTGTTCACAGTGCTTTAAATCTTACAAAGTACTACACATGTTCCATCTCTGATTCTCACAACAAACCTCTGAAGTGGGGGTTTGTTGTTATTTTTCCAGTTTTAAATAGCAACTATCTTCATATCGGATAAAATATGTCAATCAGCAATCACTTAGTAAGTGCCTATTCTTGTTAGATATGAGTGCTGAGTGCTGGACGCAGAAATATAAAGAATAAAATAATCCTTTTTCTTGAGTTTGTATTCCTGTATGATAAAGATAATTACCGATAACTGATAATTAATTGATAACTGATAATTACTTGGGGGCGGGGGGAGGGTTAGGCAAAGGAACAGAGCAAGCAAAGGCATGGAACTGTATGGGGTACGGGGTAGCTAGGTAGCCCAGTGCACAGACTAGAGTCAGGATGACCTGAGTTCGAATGCAACCTCAGTCACTTCCTAGCTGTGTGACCTTGGGCACTTCCCCCTGTCTGCCTCAGTTTCCTCATCTGTAAAATGAACTGGAGAAGGAAATGGCAAACACTCCCGTATCTCTGCCAAGAAAACCCCAGATGGGGTCACAAATCCTGAAACGATAGAACAATATTTCCCATTTTGTTCAATTTCTCAATTATTATTCCCAATTTTAACCTCCTTCTCCACTCAAGAAGATGCCCCAGACAGAGTGATTGACATCTCGGTCCTATACCATGCTACATTGTAACGTCTCCTCCCCAAAAATTTCCAGAAATGATCTTTTTTTTCTTGAAACTTTCTTTTTAATGTTTGAGGTCTTTCCTCCACACTTAAATGTGGCATAAAATAAATAGAAATGTGCTTGTGCATTTGATCTTCCCAGTGAAATGAAAAGCTTCTAAAGGATGGGGGCTCCATCATTTCCATCTTTGTAAACCCAGTACTTTGTATATAGTTGATACTTAATAAACTGCTGAATTAAATTCATTTGCTCCAAAATGGAATCATTTACGCCAGGAAGAAGCAATTTCTCCTTTATCAGTTGCATTCAAGCAGTAATAACAACATGAATTTATTAAACCTCTATTGTGATGAGAGTGATTTAATTAAAGGGGAAAAATAAACAATTAAGAGCACAGTATCTGACCACGAGGAGCCCACCAAAAAGGAAGGGGAGATTAAATACAGGCACAAGTTACTTCTTCTCCACAGGGGCACTCGGAGTAACCCGGGCCGTCTGGACGACGTTCGGGGCTGCTTTGCTGCTCTGACTCTCCATGGCCTCACAGTGTTGGCCATTTCCTCCTCTGGTGCATTTTTCAGATGAAGAAACTGAGGCAGGTTTGGGAAGTGATTTCGCCAGCGTCACACAGCTAGTGTCTGAGGCTGAATTTGAACTCAGGTTCCCCTGGCTCCGTGCTGGAGCACCTAGCCGCCCCACTGCTATGATTCTGTAAATGCCATCATTATTATTCTTATAATTATTAGAATGTCTAAGAATTCTCAGGCAGCAGGAATTTTTCCGACACTGGAGGCTAACGGAAGGTTCTTACTGAATTTGAGATGGGTACTGGAGGATGCTCGTGATTTCAGCCGGCAACAGTGAGAGTCTGTTAACATGCATTTATTAATCTCTACATGTATTTATCTATGGCATTGTCTGGTACTTGGCTAAGCGATGGAGATACAAGGGAAGTTCTTGCTGCTGTTGTCCCCCTAAAGTCCTGCTCTGGAAGCGCTCACAGCCTCTTGGAGAGCGTCATGGCGAGGCAGGGGCCCACTAACATCGCGTACAGAGAAAGATCCGCTCAGCTCCGTCGGGCAGGTTTGATTTCCTGAAATCTTAAAAGCAATCTGCTTCTCTTCAGTCAGACACATTCATTCTTCAACATTGAGCAAAAAACAAAAACGATAACAATGTTTTTAAAAGCCACAAAAATCTCTGGAAGGCAGAGCTGGGCAGGTGCTTCAAGAGCCGGTTCTCGGGCATAAGCTAGCGGAGGCCCCGCTGCCCGCTGGGCCACAGCCGCCTGTAGAGGAAGGGGCAGCAGAGGGGTGTCTAGTCCCGGCTCTCTCTGTTCCATGGTGCGAGCCAGTCCCATCACCTGTAAAACTTGGTGGTACCTGTCCTTCCTGCCTCCAACACTCAACAGGAAAAAGGTGAGCCCTGGGGAAACCTGAGCTCATCAGATCCCAGTCCAGGGGCTGAAAAGGGACCCCAGAGCCCTGTTAAATCTAACCCTAAGGAGGAAAACAGCTCCAGGGAGCGAACGGCAGCAATGGCAGCTCAGGACACAAGTCTCTCCTTCTCAGCCCTTGCTCAGACTGCCCTGCCCATGCAGCTTGGTCCCATCCTCGGCCATGTCCTTGGCCATGGCTCACGAGTACGTCCTTCATCCCATAGTTCTGCCTCTGACAGAGGTGGGTGACAAAGGGAACACGACCCGAAATCTCCATTTCCTCGCCCCAAAGATGGGGGAACGAGGGCGCTGGAAGGTTCAGATTAGTTGACACTGAGCTGAAGGCCTGGTGGGGCAGTAGGCTCACGGCCCAGGGGCCGGGCTTGACCAGGGCTTCTGAAGGCTCTGAGACCCTAAGAAAGGACACTAAGCCGGCCAGGAGCTCTGTCCACTCCTGTCCCGCCCTTAGTGGATTAGTATTGTTTGGTTCCTTGAAGGGAATGATGGAAGGCACTGAAATGAGACATGGGACCCAGCACCGCTGGTTGGAGCCGTTCTCAGAATTAAATCTTCTGCAAGGATGGGACTCAATAAATACACAATTACCGCCAGGCCTCCTCTCCACGGAGGTCAGCAAAGGGCTGGCTTGTGCAAAAGGGAACAATCTGGACTCCTGGGGGTCTTAGGGTCAGATGTCACACCAGACCCCCCCCCCCATGGCAGCTCTGGGCAAGGAATCCATCACTCCTTGCTCTATGTTAACCCCCGGCTTTTTCAGATTGCATTTCTCAGTGCTTAAATAGCCCCTGTCCTCACGTAGCTTATATTTTGTCCCAGGGTACACAGCCCAGGCCCAGGATGGTCCCATCTGGGCTCCTTGGGCTAACCAGTAATTACAGGCCATCCACGACTTCTAGGAGCTCATGAGTCATTTACAAGCACAATTCCCAGCCTGCCTCCCAACTGTGTAAAAATTCCACCCCACCCCTTCTTTTCTTCCTCTCCTCTCCTTCCATCCCTCAGACACAGGATGAAACTGTGAAATCCATCCTCATCTCTGCTCTTGCTTTGGACAGATTGGTTCTTATTGATTCTTGGGGTGGGAAGAAATCCCAGTTGTTCCAATCCACTCAATAAAACAACAGATATTTATCAGGTGCTAGAGTCAAGACATCATGGCAAAAGTAGCGTGCGGAGGGGGGGGAAGCTTTAAGGTTCTCCTCAGGAAGTCGAGCTGTTCTGCAGCCACCCAGAGGCTTCGTCCATCTCCTCTGTGTTGAGTCTGATGATTCTGACACTGAATCTTTTTTTAATTTTTATTTTTTGAAATAGAGAAGAAAATGTTTCTCCAGTCTTTAGGGCTGATTAGGCTAATTTACTGGTGACCCAGCAGTTGACTATCTTTAGTTCCGAGCTAATCAGAACGACAAGAGTGTTCTCACTTCAGTCTGACTGCCGAGATAATGCTGAAAGGGAAGGTCAACAGCTAATAAACCCAGCTAACAAGCCTTTCCAAACTTCACTTCCTCTGCAACACTCTTCAAAGATGCAGTCATTAAACCTGGGGACCAGCAGAAGCCGCCCTCCTGTTTTCACTGCCCATCCCCAAGATAAGCTAAAAGTGTGCCCATTAATTGAATTAACATTGTCTAATTCGATTTTGTAGAGCAGAAAGTGACTAAAGGCCAAAAACAGAAACAAAAAAAAAGGAAAGAAAAAAAAAAGGAAAGAAAAGACCCTTTCTTCTCACCCCAAGAACCAATGAGAGCCAATCTGTCCATCCAGACTCAAGCAAGAGCAGAGATGAGTATGAATTTCACAATTTCATCATGGGTTTGAGGGATGAGAGAGAGAGAGAGAGAGAGACAGAGAGAGAGAGAGAGAGAGAGACGAGGAGAGAGAGAGAGAGAGAGAGAGTGAGAGAAAGGAGAGACAGAGACAGAGAGAGACAGAGAGAGAGAGAGAGAGAAAGGAGAGACAGAGACAGAGAGAGAGAGAGAGAGAGAGAGAGAGAGAGAGAGAGAGAGAGAGAGAGAGAGAGAGAAAGGAGAGACAGAGACAGAGAGAGACAGAGAGAGAGAGAGAGAGAAAGGAGAGACAGAGACAGAGACAGAGACAGAGAGAGAGAGAGAGAGAGAGAGAGAGAGAGAGAGAGAGAGAGAGAGAGAGAGAGAGAGAGAGAGAGAGAGAGAGAAAAGGAAGAAAGAAGGGGCTGGGATGAAATTCTTACACAATTCTCTTTTTTTCCTACTTTCCTCCTTTCTCATTCTTTGTTACTTAATATTGCAACTTATTTATATGTGGAGGAATATATTAAGGTGATGAAGAAACAAAAGATATTAATTCTTTTTGTTGTTGTTGTTTTCAGATATTTTAAAGGCAAAAAGAAAAAACAGAGGAGATTCACTCTTAGCTTAGCCCTCATGGTATAGTCTAAAACTGCAGGAAGCTTAAGTAGGAAATATTAACCATAACTCGTTCCATCCCAAAGTAAGAGACACCCGTGGCAACCTTCAAAGCCCTACACGTGTGTGCTTCTCACACTCATTTGTGTATGTTGTTGTGTAAGTGACTTTTTTTCTTACTGAGAGGGAGGCATTAAAATCACTCTTGAGAGGTAGAAAGAATAAAGAACCAGCTGATACAGACCAGGGGTCCGAGACCCCTCCCGGTGCCCCATCCCTGGGGATTTGGGGGCAATAGCGTGGGAAGCAATGGTGATTTGGGCGTGAGAAAACGGCCGCTAAGGACATTAGCGATGGGCAAAGAAGGGTGGTCTATCAGCAAGAAGAGGAGCTGCTAATGTTTGTTTGCCATAGATTCGTGGTTTCTTTTTAAGTATCTCTGCCAAGAAATCTGTAGGGTCATGAGCAGAAAGACATAACTAAACAACTGAACAAAATACCTTAAAGTTGGGTTTAAAAACAACAACATCCCAAATAAAGGATGAGAGAGGAACGTTTGAATCACTTTCAAAACGATTATTTAGCATTTTAGTGGATTGAAATCTGAAGATGAAGAATCAGCAATCTAATTTACGCAACTCCCCGCCCACTCCCCCAACAAAAAGAAAAAGGAGCATGTTCTTGGGCTGAATGAAGACAAGCACAGTTTCTAAAATTGAAGCAATTTGGAGCTCTGATTTGCCCAGTCTGGGCCAGATTTGTAATTTTGTGCCCAGATGTGAGAGCCCCAGTTAAGGCTAAGTTGGAGACAGTCCAGAGAAGGACAAAGAAGATAGTGTCCATGCTATGGAGAATCAAGTGAAAGGAATTAGGAATGGTTAGATGGAAGAGAAGACTCAAGGAAAATGCAGGTAGCTGGCCCCCCAAGTGTCTGCTGGTATGCTGGAGAAGGGTTGGAAATGTTCCCTTTGATTCTAGAGGGAAGAATCAGGGGCAAAGAATAAAAGCTGCAAAGAAAGAGAAATCTAGGAGAGTGAGGGAGGGAAGGAGGGAAGGAAAGAAGAAAGGAAGGAAGGAAGGAAGGAAGGAAGGAAGGAAGGAAGGAAGGAAGGAAGGAAGGAAGGAAGGAAGAAGGAAGGAAGGAAGGAAGGAAGGAAGGAAGGAAGGAAGGGGGGAAAGGAAGGAAGGAAGGAAGGAAGGAAGGAAGGAAGGAAGGAAGGAAGGAAGGAAGGAAGGAAGGAAGGGGGGAAGGAAGGAAGAAAGGAAGGAAGGAAGGAAGGAAGGAAGGAAGGAAGGAAGGAAGGAAGGAAGGAAGGAAGGAAGGAAGGAAGGAAGGAAGGAAGGAAGGAAAGAAGGAAGGAAGGAAGGAAGGAAAAGAAGGAAGGAAGGAAGGAAGGAAGGAAGGAAGGAAGGAAGGAAGGAAGGAAGGAAGGAAGGAAGGAAGGAAAGAAGGGGGGAAGGAAGGAAGGAAGGAAGGAAGGAAGGAAGGAAGGAAGGAAGGAAGGAAGGAAGGAAGGAAGGAAGGAAGGAAGGAAGGAAGGAAGGAAGGAAGGAAGGAAGGAAGGAAGGAAGGAAGGAAGGAAGGAAGGAAGGAAGGAAAGAAGGAAGGAAGGAAGGAAGGAAAGAAGGAAGGAAGGAAGGAAGGAAGGAAGGAAGGAAGGAAGGAAGGAAGGAAGGAAGGAAGGAAGGAAGGAAAGAAGGGGGGAAGGAAGGAAGGAAGGAAGGAAGGAAGGAAGGAAGGAAGGAAGGAAGGAAGGAAGGAAGGAAGGAAGGAAGGAAGGAAGGAAGGAAGGAAGGAAGGAAGGAAGGAAGGAAGGAAGGAAGGAAGGAAGGAAAGAAGGAAGGAAGGAAGGGGGGGGAAGGAGGGAGGGAGGGAAGGAGGGAGGGAGGGAGGGAGGAGTTCCTTTAACCAGACCTGTTACAAATGGATGGGCTGTAACAGGAAATAGATGGTCCCAGTGAGTGGAGGGCTTCCCACAGGCTGGATATCTATATGTTGGCTTTAATATGGTAGGGATTCATTCAGATGTAGGTTGGACTCACTAGTCATTAAAATCCTATTAAAGACAAGAATGAAAGCACTGCACTAATATGCAGGAGATGTATTTTTAAAGGACGGGGTTCGAGTGCTTTGCTTCTCTGCTCTGTGAGAGTGTGTTGAAGGATGTAGATGATGGGAAGGCTTCAAGTGGTCTTAAGCTATACAAGATGAACGCTAAAAAGCTCATGTCCTCTTAAATGGAGTGCATTGCAAATAGTATTGATTGTCAATCCAATGAGGATCTTATTGACGCTTTAATCTCTGCCAATGCTTTACCCGTCTGGGGCGGTGAGAGTGGGGAATGGTACGTGTGCCAGGCTTGGAGGACACACACACAGTCTAATGTTGACACTATATAGTCATGTTGAACTGTAGTTGATCACTTTGCACACAGTCATTTCCTTAGGTATAAGATACAAGCTCACGCATGTACACATGTACAAATTGCAACAGTAAGACAGTAGAAAGGATACGAGATAGTCAGAGAAATGGGATTAAAAGCCCCTCTATCACTTATTATCTTTCGGGTAATTTGCTAAGTAAGTCTCTTAAGCTTTCTGGATCTCAATTTATCATCTGTAAAATGGAGACTTATGAGGTTTCTTTCAGATTGAAATCAATAACCTTAGAAATTCTACAAATTCATACCCAAATCCTAGTTGATAATCCTCTTATCATGGAATAGCCCTAGGCTCTAGGCTATGCAGATGAAACAAATTCTAGCAGGTTCAATCAGCCAGGAATACTGTGTTCTGACAAAGAAATAAACTCCTGTCTATCCAGTATTCACACTGGTGAGACGCCTGTCCATGGTATTCAGACCCGTGAATTCCCAATGGATTTTAGAATATGTGTTTCCAGAGTTACTATGAGTAGATAATTTATTGTCCTGCATCCATCTCAATCATGAGTCTTTTTGCACTTAGCTTACACTGATGCTAAACAATCCATAGACAGGGGATCCCACTGGTGTGAACGACCCACGGACAGGGGATCCCCTGGTGTGAACGACCCACGGACAGGGGATCCCACTGGTGTGAACGACCCACGGACAGGGGATCCCACTGGTGTGAACGACCCACAGACAGGGATCCCACTGGTGTGAACGACCCACGGACAGGGGATCCCACTGGTATGAATGAACCACAGACAGGGGATCCCACTGGTGTGAACGACCCATGGACAGGGGATCCCACTGGTGTGAACAATCCATAGACAAGGGATCCCACTGTTGTGAACGACCCACGGACAGGGGATCCCACTATCTGAAAACAGCCTTTACCCCTCCCTGACCATAAGTTACAGAGAGAGCATCATCTCCATTGGGGAGGAAGTGTGCACATGGACAAAATCACAGATCCTCAGAGATAAATACATTAGTTTCTTCTTGCTTTTTATGTCTGTGTATGTTTTCTGTCAAAGGA